>NC_141031.1:19802500-20102500 GCF_052040795.2 Danio rerio
ATGAAAAGAGAAAAAAAGGAAAAATCTTCTATAAATTACGATAATATCGATTATATTGTTATGCAGAGAGGTGGTGACAAGTCGCAGTTTAAAATGTATTTTTCGTTGAATTACTCACTCAACAGATTTGTTTAAAACACTGATTCATTCAGTATGAGACAAGTCTTCATGAATAAGTCAATGAATCTACCATACATAAGGTTTATCCAGTAAAAAAAAAGAGAAAGAAATGTTAAAATAAGTCTTTAAAAGAGCAAGGAATTTCTCACAGTATTTTCTATAATATTTTTTTTTTCTTCTGGAGAAAGTCTTATTTGTTTTATTTTGGGTAGAATAAAAGGAGTTTTTAATGAAATCATATTAAAATTTCAATATTATGTCAATATTATTAGTCCCCTTAAGCAATATTTTTTTTTTCCGATAATCTACAGAACAAACCACTGTTATACAATGACTTGCTTAATTCCACTGACTTGCCTAGTCAACTCAATTAACCTAGTTAAGCCTTTAAATGCCAGTTTAAGCTGAATAATATCTTGAAAAATATCTAGTAAAATTGTATGTTCTGTCATCAATGGGCTGCATAATATATTGGTTCAGCATCGATATATGGCGATGTGTGTGTCCACAATAGTCACATCCCAAGATATGCTATGTTGAGTTAGGATTACCGTTGATCAATAATTGCGAATACATGCAATTTGGAGTCATTGCAAGTATAACCATAAAAGTGAAACCTCATTGTTTGAATATCTTTTAAAATCATTTCAAGAGATTGTAAAGCATTCGGGCACAAAAAAGTAGAACATTTGTAAATTTGATAAAGAATAGTTTTACTGAATTATTAATACAATGAAAACCGTACAGTGTTATTTTGCATTTCATTATTCAAATTCTGTCCTTGAACACAGTTTGGAAACCATAAAGCACTGTATATTTAACTTTTTTCTTTGCTCTGTTGTAAATATTCTCTCTTGCAATTTGATTAGCCATGACTTATATATATATATATATATAGTGCCACTTCTGTGTACTGTTACCTAAGTGGTAAATGGTAGCTGTCAAAGTAAATGAATTAATTCAGATCTTTTGTACCTTTAAATAAATATCGATACTTGGCTATATCAATAATGTATGGTAGGTGGAATTATCACAAAAAATCAGCATTGATATATTGTCCTGGCTCTATTATTGAATAATCAAATGTAATGTAAAGTAGCACTGTACATTCTTCATTGCTGATCAACTATAATAATAATCCAAACTCCACATTGAAGATGCTGCCATGTGACTTTGCCAATGCACATGTTGCGATATTGATGCTGAAACGATTTATTGTGCAGCCCTAGAACAAACCATCATTATACAATGATTTGCCTAACTTGCCTAGTTAACCTAAATAACCTAGTTAAGTCTTTAAATTGCACTTAAGGCTGAATAATAGTATCTTGGTAAATATTTGATAGATTATTATGTACTGTGATCATGACCAAGATAAATCAAATCAGTTATTAGATATTAGTTATTAAAATTATTCTGTTTAGAAATGTGTTAAAAAGATCTTCTTTCAATGAAAGAGAAATTGGGGGAAAATATGCAGGCGGGCTAATAATTTAGGAGGGCTAATATTTCTGAGTTCAACTGTATAGATACACACACGCACACACACACACTGGCCAGTTTCAGTAGATGAGCCAAGCAACACAAAGGTTAATGAATGATAATCGGACTCTATTAATTAGTTCTGGATGGTGTCTCCAGCCTTCATAATTGAGTCTAAGTGCGTGTGTGCTTATGTGCGTAAAGGCGTTTGCAATGTTGTGGCAATAGATAATGAAGTTAAAGGTGTGTGTTATTGCACAAGCAGACGCATCAGCACAGCCTGTTATAGCCGCTAATACCTTCCCTGGTGTGTGTCTCAACACTATGCATATTAATAATCAGCTCTGTCTCCTTCACTCTCCCTCCTGGACATTTTTTGTTGTCTCTAAGCCAGCGGTTTGTGGATTTCACCCCACGCAGCAAGTCTAATAAGCCTCTTACTGTCAGACAAAGTCAGTTGATTAGTAGATGGGTGTTTCGATAAGATCAGACCTTTGTGTGCTCACAGCATGTGTAGGTTTAAACGAGGAAAAAAAATGTCTCAAGCAAACTTCTCATTGATGGACATGAAAACAAACATGTTTATTTGAGTCTGAGGATAATCAAGTCATTTCCTAGTATCGGGTTGAGGCTGGAAGAGCATCCGCTACATAAAACATATGCAGGAGTAGTTGGCGGTTCATTCACCTGATAAATAAGGGACTAAACGGAGGGAAAATGAATGATAACTAAATAAAATACTGCTTTAGTAAAAGTATTAAGTTCTAATTCTGTTTGTAACATTGTGAGTTATTAAACATGCTGGTTTTACTGCCAAGTGGTGCAAGTTATATAAACAATGTATTCATAGATCTCCAGATGAAACTGTGATGAAACAAAGAAATAATCATCCATAATTCAACAATATTGTTTTTTAGACTAAATGTGCCATGGGATGTTGTTCAATGGACTCCTACCTTTCGAAATCAACTGGGATTTACAGCAATTGATGTGTTTGTGCCTTATAACAATAATACAAATATGTCCTGTTTTTTAGGGTCTATGTTCTGGTGTATACTGCTTACACAAATGTAGCAATTTCATTCCTTATAAGCTTTTAATTGAAAAAAAAAATACATAGCTACAATCACTGCTTGAGGCTTACAACTGAGGCTTATGAGCATAATGTATAGTTTGTCAAGAGTACTTAAACACTGACAAAGTTTAACAGTTTTAAAGTAAAGTAACTAAAGTAACTAATGATAGTGTGCAAACAGGTATAATGTGTGTACAGTATAGCCTACAATTAGTGATAATATGTGTGTAAATGTGCTAAACCAAATTTAAACATACAAAGTCATGAATAGACTACAAGACAAAATGTGGTAACATTTTAAAAAGAAAGTGACGTAAGTTTTAAAACGATTCAGTCCACTCTGGCGTTTCACTAAGCATTTCTGAAAAGAACTCCGTCTACACTATACTACTGAAAACACACATAACGTGACCATTTGAAGGTCTGAGGTCCAGGCAGCCAGCGGGTGCTTTGAGCAAAAAACCCCAGGTGAAAGCTGTGCATGACAGACAGTTCATCAAGGATCTTCTGCTGGATGTTATCTCACTATAGTTGTTAAACGTAAATTTAATTAATCTTGTCTCTATCTAATGACTCTTTGGTCTTTTGAATATATTACTTGTTCTTAGGTAAAGTGTTCAGTCTGAGTGCGAAGATAAGTTATATTAATTTATGTAATCACATAGACTGATTCTGCACATTTGACTGATTGCTTGCCGTAATGTAAACACTTCAGGCTCTATTTTGACGTTCCATGCACAGAGAGCAAAACGCAGGGCGCAAACGCTTTCAGGGCGTGTCAGAACACATTTTTGCTAATTTATGGACGGGAAAATCTGCTTTGCGCCGTGGCGCATAGTCTAAAAGGTTTGAGTTTATTTTCTTAATGAGTTATAGGTGTGTTTTGAGAATAAACCAATTAGAGTCTCATCTCCCATTCCCTTTAAGAGCCAGCTGTGTCACGCCATAAGTGCATTCGCTATTTACAGGACGCAAAGTAAGTTTAAGTGGAAAAACTGAGCATTTCACTAGCAAACAGTTAACAGTTTTTTTTAACAGAAAACTGTTAAACAGAGCATCTAATGCGTGAGAATGAGAGATATTGGATCACTTTCACTTTCGCTCTTGGATAGGGAAACCTTTACGCACAGACATCAATTAGTCTATAAATAATTAATTTCGTTTGTTAAGCGAAATATTCGTTTCAAAACTATTTCTAAATTCAGTTCTAATTTACAGCAAACGAACAAATGAACAATAATAACGAAGTGTGCTCAAAAACCTGAGTTATATCCTAAAACACATGCTGTGCCCCATATGGTCTAAAATCTGACAGGTGGGCAAATCTAAGCTTGTTTTTAATAAAACAAATATAAATATGGATATAATAAGTAATACTGCTAATAATAATAACATTATACAAAAGCAAATTGTTATGAATGAACTGAAAAAGCCTCCCGAGATGAAGAAGGCATAAAAGCAATGATTTTTCATATTTATGTAGGTTAGAAAATAATGTTTTGTAATATTTTAATCCTTTATATTTTTATCCAATATATATTCTTATTATATCCTATATATATATATCCTTAATATTTAAATTTTTTCATATGTAAAGATGTTTGCCTATTGCTCTCTTGTGCGTATTAAGGAGTGTGTAAGCGAGGTGCAACTCTGCGCCGGAGTTTAGACCGGGTTAGTTTTGGTCTAATGAAAAATCTCTTTTAGTTTCTTAAAATAGTAACGTGCCAGTCGTGCACCTCAGAACACCTTCCTTTTTAGAGCAGAACGCCTATGGACGCACATATGAGCGCTATTACATTTGCTATTTAAACAGCATAGCGCAACGCCTCAAAACGACTCTTGCGCCAAGCTGAAACTACCAAACAAGTATTGCGCCCCGCCTTGCGCCAAATTGCGCCGGGTGTATGATAGGGCCCATATTGTACGTTATAAGTTTATAATGGCCATTATTAATTATTATAACTGATATTCAGCAAAAGAGACATATCTTTCTTATTTCTCAATGAAAATGAAAGGAGGCTTATATATGCTTCGTTTTGTTATAAAGTGAATATGATGATCATACAAATATGTCGCTACATAACACCTCAACATTTTTGTGTCTGTTAAGTTGTTAATATCAAAGTTCCTTATTTCATGTTTTCATTTCATTGTCATTTCATCAACAACCCAAACAGGGTGAAGTGAATGACATTATAAAGTTCACTGTTGCCTTTGAAGATTTACCCAACGTGTCCTCAGTTTTCATATTAAACTTGCGACGCCTGAACTTAACCAAGAAAAGGATGCAAGACTGAACTTCCTGCACTTAATATTGAGAAAAAGCCACATTCAGAATGTCTGCAGCCATGCCTCCATTTCCAAATGTCTTTATTTTCCCCCATCCACACTGACACAGAGCAGCAGCATTTTAAAACAAAAATGGTCTCTTCAGCGTTTTCAAAATGCTACGTTTTACGGACTCGAAAACTCTAGGATAGTGTGGACAGAAGGCATAACCATAGCAAAAGTTATGCGTTTTAAAACTAAAATGTGTTAGTGTAAACGTGGTCTAAATGTACTTCTTATACTCAACATCTCTAGATTGTTCTACAGCAATGTAGATAATGCATAGCCAGTACTATGTGTTATTGTTTTTAATCCTTTGACTCATGTAATCACACCATCTGATTTGCATGATCAGTGTGTTGTCTCACATATCATAAAAATACACACAGGTGGTCAGCGGGTAGTCTCTTTTTGTCAATGACTCCTGCATGTTTATAATATCAGATACCCATAATAATGTTAGTGCCTCGTCACCACTGAACATCAATAGATTTTGTAATTGAAATCAGCTAATTTTGTCAAGTCAGACTGCTAAAATTAGTCCGTCACTAATAGACTTGCACTGACTGGTTTATTTAAATCAGTCAATCATTAACCGGGTGAATGATTTGAATCAGAATAATTTGGTAACTGGACACTAGCTCTGAATAGGTTATTTGATTCAGTAGATTTTTAGCTTCAGAACAGATGCAATCCAGCAAGTTCAATTTCAGCCATGAAAAATGAATACATTCTCAATTTGTGAAACAATCAAACAGGTTACCTAAAAGGAGTCCACTCATTTCTTTATCAAATCTGAGCATGTGATCATTTCCCCAATTTATAATTGTATAATTTATATAATTTATAATTAGAAATTGTGTTTTTATGGAGTGTACTGTATATAATAGACTTTAAAAAAATATATTGTTGACATGTAGCAAAATAAAGTTTCCCAAAATAAAAATAATCCCATTAAGTTCATATAATTGAAAGATGTACATACTTAAGTGTAGTAGCAAAGATGGAGGTGATGGAGATAAAGTTGCGATGGTTGTTTTAAACAATGTATTTTGTCGTTGACAGCAAGGCGGTCACACATTCACCTTTGGCTTATGAACAGACAGAGTTGTGATTTATTCCTCTGCAGCGAACACCTCGTGTGCTCAGGGCAGATCCATCAAGCACAGATGGATAAACAACATAGATCAAAGGTCAATGAGTGTGCAAAGCGCATCACAGGAAACAATGGCTGCTGAATTATTGAGCGCTTCCTTTTAGACGAGCCTCATCCCCTGGCCTTAATGGATGCCTCGCTGAAAGGCAGAATGAAAGAAAGAATGAAAGAGAAGTGAAAACGTAAATTATTTCTGAGTTAAAGAAGTAAAGAGCCTCTCGTCAACTTTCAAAACAGACTTTGGGAGATGTGGCACTTGAATTATGAGTGGAGGTTTCCCCTCGAGTCAGTCCTGTGTGTCTAAGACAGACAACAGATACACACATCTGACGAGGATAGTTGCCACTTTTTTACTGCATGTCTAATGGGTAGATTTATTTTGGAAACCAAAAAATGTGTGCTCAGACTTGCATTTTAAAGTCATGAGTGCAAATTCTGGAATATTTCTATTATTATTTTCCAAAAAAAAAAACATCATATGAGGAAATTAAAGATTGATGTAGTTTTATACATTTTTGTCATTGAATTTATTGATGCTTTATATACATTTTAGGTTTTTAAACAGTACAAGTATATTTCAACCAAAAATCTTAAATGACCTTAGTTGTTTTAGTTCATGTTTTAGTTATTAGTAAAAAGATCGGTGGATGGATATTAATAGATGATTAATTTTTCATTTAAATCTTATTTATGTGTTGAAATAATATATGTATATATTTAGAACTGGGCGATTTGGCCTAAAATCTAAAAAAAATTAACTCAATTGATTAATGAACAATTATTTTATGTATTTTATTTAATTGCCCTCATAGTTCACTGAAAAGTTTTGAATAGTAAATATGCTCACACATTACAAGTATTTTGAATGAAGGGTGCATTACCAAAATAATTGAAGGAAACAAACATTATCTACTATCAATGGCAAGGCAAGTTTATTTATATAGTACATTTCAAACACAGTGGCAATTCAAAGTGCTTTACATAAACAGGAATAAAATAGACAAGTATAAGAAAATAAAAAAAAAACAATTAATAAAAGTGATTGAAACAGATAACACATTCAAATGTCTTAAAAAGAATGGAAGTAAAAAGTAAGACCTAATAGTGCTATATATCCGACATAGCTCAGTGCTTATTCAGTTAAGCCACAGCTAAACTGATGTGCTTTCAATCTTGATTTAAAAGTACCTAATGTTGGAGCACATCTGATCATTTCTGGAAGTTGATTGCAGCAGTTGGGGGCAAAGTAGCTGAAGGCAGATTCACCCTGCTTCGAATGAACTCTTGGAATTTCTAGTTTATATGATGATTTATACGATCTGAGTGAACTGTTAGGTTTGTATTCTGTGAGTGAGCATATCTGTACTGTATCGTGGTCCTTGACTATTTAGTGATTTATAGACAAGTAATATTACTTTAAAATCTAATCTGAATGTAACTGGGAAAAAAGGCCTGAGGATGTGATGTGCTCAGACTTTCTGGTTCTGGTCAAAATCCTGGCCACAGCATTCTGAATGAGCTGCAACTGTCTGACTGTCTTTTTGGGAAGACCAGTGAGGAGTCCATTACAGTAACCCACCCTGCTGCTGATAAAAGCATGATCAAGTTTTTCTAAGTCCTCACTGGAAACAAAGCATCTAATTTTCCAGAATAACACCAAGATTCTTGACCTTTTTTTTGTTGTTGGTTGACCCTTAGAGCCAAGGTACGCACCTTGAAAATCCCATCTCTATTTTCAAATGCAATGGGTTAAGTTTTGTCTTTGTTTAACTAAAGAAAGTTTGGCACATCCAACTGTTCATTTTATCAATGCATTGGCAGAGGGTGTCAATGGGGCTGAAGCCAATAGGCAGTAAGGCTAAGTAGATCTGAGTGTCATCAGCCCTATATAGGCCAGTTCAACGTGGTCATGTCATTGGCCCATAAATATTTCCTGTTTATTTTCACAACTTAATGTTAGACAGCCATCATAGCATCATTTGTCAATATATTATCTATATAGTTATCAATATGTGTTCCATTTTGGATTCTTGGAAGCTATAGAAATTAAAAATATAAAACAAGAAATATGTTGGGACCAATGTTTTTGTTTACACCCCTTAAAATGGTCTATATGTTGTTAATTTAATGCTTGTGTTGTATATACATGTACATGTACATACACACACAGACACACAATGACTTATTTACTTTTATAAAATTCCATTACTATCATTAACAATTCAAGGAACAAACAGTTACCAACATAAATGACAACTGACATTTTTTATCATATAATCTCATCATTTAATTAACTGTAATTGAACTTACAAGGTTTTAATCCTTATTCAAACTATACTCCTGCTCTCCTTTAGTATTTGACCTCTGTCCTGTGACTTTTACACAACTGTGTCTCTCCTGCTTCCTTACATCTTTTTCTTTCTGGATGTTTTCTTCCAGCCATCTGCACTGAGCTGTAAGCTTTTAATAGATGTCCCCCATGTTGTCATTTATTAAGAGCATGTGTGTTGTTCCCGCTCTGCCAGGTGGCTGTTAGGAGCCTGTCAGGGGCCCTTTAAGTTACAGAGAAGTAAAGGAAGGATAAACAAGATCTCTAGGAGGTAAATCAATACCCCTGTCACATCACTCTAGAAACGGAGTTGCTTTCGGTGGTCCATCGTTGTAACAATGGGGTAAATATAAAGCAATGGAATGAGTCATGCATTGCTCTTAGATAGATTATAATGCACATTAGACATTTCTTTAAAAGAAAAAAAGTCACATTGACATATCTTATGCATTATACAGTTAGGCCATTTCCATTTTGTAGTCTTTTGAAGACTAAAAAAGGGTGATTTTCTATTCTGTGCAAAATAATATCTCCTGTCTAAGTATCTGTTTGGGACAAAAATGTCAAGATGACACAAGGAGCCGTAATCCTCTAAGGCAGAATATGCAGCATGGATTACCAAAGATGGAATCGCACCGTGCCTCAAACTTCTCATTACTGTCAGTTTTGGGACACAGAAGAGCACGGAAACTTCTTACCTTGCTCACTGGTCCTATCCTGTCAGCTTCTTGTCTATGCCATGATTCACTTTGCTATTACTCTCTGTGGTGAAAGTTACTGTTCGCTGACTAGTACAGATTTAAGATGGTCATTTAAATGTGGTATTAAGATGCTTTTTGTGTGTTCGATCACGAGTGGGCGGAAATCCTTCAGACAAAGTTTATCCATTTTTATTTATTTTTTGACCACTTCCAGATGAAAATGGAAACTCATTTGACTGGTTAAATTCCTATTTTGCAGTTCATGATTTGATTTTAGAATGTATTTATGCTTTTAAATGACATCATGGTATCCTTAATTTTTTTCAACAACATTTGATATTTGAATGTTTGGAAAAAGTGACTTTTATTGAAATTTGTAATAGTTTGAAGTGATATCTTGTTTATATTGGTGTTGTAAATTATGGCTAGAAATACCTTGTAATTAACTGTCAGTACATGTATACACACACACACACACACGCACACACACACACACACACACGCACGCACGCACGCACGCACGCACGCACGCACGCACGCGCACACACACACACACACACACACACACACACACACACACACAGTTGAAGTCAGAAATTTTAGCCCTCCTTTTAATTTTTTTCCCCTTTTTTAAATATTTCCCAAACGAAACAGTATGTCTGATAATATTTTTTCTTCTGGAGAAAGTCTTATTTGTTTTATTTTGGCTAGAATAAAAGCAGTTTTTAATTTTTTTTTAAATCCATTTTAAGGACAACGTTATTAGCCCTCTTAAGCTATTATTAAAAAATAACATGTCCAATTGCAGCCCGAAGATCTCCAAGCTGAAGGTAGTTAGACTGCAAATAGGCTGTGTTCAGGGGTGATGTAAGTGTAATAGACATAACTTAAAGAGCCCATATTATGGGTTTTTGAAAATTCCCCTCCATGTAGTGTGTAACACAGCTCTAAGTGAAGTGAAGTATCCAGCTAAGGCTTAAATCTGTAAGAATACAGTGTTTAAAACGGTTGATTCATCTATAAAAGAGTCGACTCATAGTGCTTCAAACGAGTCGCCTTGATACCGATTCATTAGGTGTTTCGCCATGACGTACGAACGAAACCAAGTTATTCACGTGCACGCGCAAACCCGGGAGATTTCAAACCTTAGGCCCCGCCCTCTGACGCAGAAACCCAGACACAAACACACACACACACACACACACCCACAAACACACGCACACAAACATGCCGGTCGATTGAAGTCACACTGCAGATGGACATTATCGATTCTCTACCCAGAGATGAAACCTCAGCATTATAACCAAGCAGTTGGAAACTTCTGGAAACTACAGGCTACAAAGAATACTTCATCTGCGTTTGTTAAAGTAAGGATCAGTAAAGAGTTACTTACTAATGGACGTCAGGATGAGTTTCTTCCTCCATTTCTCAAGTGTAAGTACGTGCTATTAAAGTTGCCTCGTTGACTCTAGCTTGCAAATGTATTTAGTTGTGATTTGTTACTTGTAACCGAGTGTACTGTATCAGGTTAACTGGCTATATTCTCTTATCGCGTGCAAAGTCATGTTAAAAACGCGACGCGTGCTGTTTTTTTACGGAGCTCCGTGGTAGAGGTCTGCATTCCCGCGGCTGTCCCCGCGCCAGATTTCTGCGGCGCGGGAATAAATTTCTGAATCAATCGCGGGAGCGGTCGGTAACAGGTTTGATTTGGGACGGGAGCGGGCTGTCTAGCAATATCGTGGATATTGCTATGCGAATGAGACAGAGCTTTGCCTGCCTGTGTGTCTGCTTGGCGCTTGTGTGTATGTGTTAGTGCGCGCGTATGAGAGAGAGAGAGAGAGCGAGCTCTGTCTGGCTGTCTCTGGACTGTTTTGCTGGGTGATTTTCGGTTATGTTCTCCCCCGCTCTTTAGCGGGATCGGGCGCGGCGGGCAGAAAACGGGGCGGTTCGGGCACCGGGACAAGAAATTCTAAATATAAGCTGGAGCGGTCGGGTTCAGGCTAAAACCTGGCGGGTGCGGGCGGTAGCGGGAGCGTTGTCGTCCAGAGGTGTGTGTGTGTGTGTGTGTGGCAGCTAAAATCCACGCCTACACTATGGAGCGCGTATGAACTGTGATTACTTTTATATTGCTGATTAGCTATTGGGCATTTCATTCTCTGACTGAAGGCAGTCGACCAATCGTGACAGGCTGTCATCGGTCCAATCAGCGCAGATTAGCTTCGCGCTAAGGAGGGGTTTGGGAACAAATGAATCACTGGACGATTCATACAGGAGTCGCTGGGATAATTAGGTAAAAATAAATGCAGATTATAAGACCATGAAAGTGTTTTTTGACTTTGCATGCATATTAGACTGTTGTTGGAGACCCTTACAACCAAGATATGACCCTATTTCATGTATAATATGGGCTCTTTAAACACAACAGGTTACTGTGAGGTTGGGTTTAGGTGGGGTATGTTTAGGTGCTCATAAAACACTACATGTTGTAAGAGATTAAATAAATGAAAACTCCAGGAGGTTTGTACAGCCCACTCAGAGCTCTATTTATATCCTTCTCCATTCAAAAAATGTGATGGATAAAAAAACAAACATGTAAAGTGTAAACAGGAAACTGTCTTCATCATACTTGTGATCTGACTGACAAAATATTTAACATCAAATATATCAGATATATATTTTTTTCTACATCAGGCTTGGCAGTTGTAATTAAGCATTTAATCTACAAAGATCACACGTTTATTTAATCTTGACAAACTATGTGTCATTAAATATTTAAGATTCCACTCGTGGGCTACTGTTCATATTAGAACTTTGGGCTGAGCGATTAATAGAACGTGATATTCATGAGCATATTGTCGGTAAAGCTATGCAAAAATTGATTTCAAAATCCATTTAATCAGACAATAACATTGAGATAATTTATGCTGAGTGTGAAATAACATGTTTTTACTTCAAACTAACTTCCAACCTAGGCTTATTCTAAAAACGCAGCCCTATATACATTTCTGGAGATTGTGAATTATGTGGCCAGAAGTACGTACAGTATGTCTGCATTTTGTCTTTAAAACGAACGCTACATTGCGGTACATCATTGTTCCTTTTCACACTTTCCACCATATGGAAGACTTTCCCGCTGTTACCAGTTTGCCTAGCTTGCCATGCATGTCTGCAGACTTAAGACACAGAGAAGAGTTAACTACGATGACAGGGTTCGAATCCAGTGAAGATAGGTTCCAGAAAGCAGGTAAGACAAAAATAGAAGCCAAAAAAATAAATAAACTAGTAAATAACAGGGTAAAAATGTAGTAAAGTCTGAAAAACATGGTTAAAATCAGGCGAGAGGTTTTTCTGCCTTGCCCTTTATAACGGTCAGTTCTGTTTAGGGAAGTGAGTGGGTGGGTCAATCAGTGCTTTAGAAAACACTTTTGGTTGGGCTTAGGGAAGGATGAAGATGGATCAGTCGATCGGTCAGTCAGTAAGTCATTCAGTCAGTCAACAGCGGTCTTTAGCGTATTTACGCGTGAACAGCAAACGTGAATGGCACTCACGAGATAAATTTGAGATCTCCAAAAGTGTACACAGCAGCCTCTGGTGGATTCACGAAAACAAAAATGGCAAGAAAATAGCTCCTGGATGAATTTGGCGCTTTCCAGAAATGTATAGTGGTATGTTTTCAGAATCAACCTGGGTTAACTTATAACTTCAGTAAAGTGTTTGTGCTAATATCCTTATGTGAGATAGTTCCATAGTCATGATATTATAAGTCATGCTAAACCAATAAAAGCAGTTCAAATATATGTTTGTAATGAAATGCTATGGGAATTTCCTGGGTTAAATTATATTGATGAGTGTATAAAGTTTCCACAAGTAGAAAATATTGGAAGCTAAGTACTGTAAATTTGCTTAACAAAAAAAACTTTTTATAACTGAAAATTCAACCAGTAGTTGAATTGCATGCATCCATGCACTATTGTCATTCTAAAACAGAGGAAATAAACGGAAATGAAAGCTGTTTGGTGCTTGTGATTCATTAACTTGTCAGCAGGACAGAAAGTAATGATGTGAATCATAAAACAAAAACATATGGTCCCATAGCATATCTTGTTAGAGAATATATTACCTCTATATAATAATCTGACACCTTGAGCATGTTGTGACCTTGTTAAAATAGTATGAATTCATGACTCTGTGCACATATCTGTCAAAAAGATATTTGTGAGCACATCTTCTTGTTTGCGGCTTGACAAGCACAATATCAAGATTATTTATAGAAGTGTCAGAAACACGTCAAAAGTACTGTCTCTGTCAGTGTGTTAATGTGCTGTCAGGCTTGGTGGTTCAGTCACTCAGTGAACATAAATACGCTGACGGTTGGATACATGGACACTATAAGGTACACAGAGATATTTCAGAACTATAGAAAACAGTGCACCAATCATGTTAGCTGACAAGTATGGGACAGCTGCATTCACCAAAAGAGAATGGTTACTTTTTTATGATGAGTAGGGGACTTACTTTAAGAAGCACCTCTCGGTTTTATGGAAAGTATACCAAAGTTTTAACCCAAGAAGTTGGCAGTTTGTTTGTTTGTTTGTTTATTTATTTATTTATTTATTTATTTATTTATTTATTTATTTATTTATTTATTTATTTATTTATTTATTTATTTATTTGTTTGTTTGTTTGTTTGTTTGTTTATTTATTTATTTATTTATCATTTATTTTATTTATTTACCTTGTATTGTTTTTTTATTTTATTTTAAATGTTATGTTGTTGTTTTTTTCTATTTCTACAAATATACTTTTTAATGAATTATTTTAAATATATTTTATTTTATTTATTTTTTTTGTTGTTGTTTGTTTATAGCATGTTATCATTACAATAGCATCACAAATCAGACTTTTAAATTGCATCTTGTTACAAATTTGGGTAGCAAGATTACCAAAAATGTCAAGCCTCATAAAAAATAACTGAATATGAGCTAAATAAACTGAAAACAGCATGACCTCACAAAATTATTCATCTTTGAAGGTTAAACGCTTCTTTTCTATTTGTAGAAAGAAAATGATTTAATATCCTGTTTTGTGCTTTTTCATAGACAGACTGCTGAATTAAATGAATAAAAAAACAGAAAGCGTATGACATTTGCTGTGGCAACGTCAAACAAATGAGCATCATTTAAGTTCAAAATAAATTAAAACCCACCAGTCTTTACACATCTGTTTTCACTGAGATGTAAGTTTTATATGTGTTTTTATATTCATCTGTTGTGAGACCTTGAAGCCTCCTCATACTGAGATCTCCACACTAAAACATCAACTTCAAGCATAATTCAAGCATTCAAGCAGAAAGTCTGAATAACAAATTCAGATGTGTAGACTGCCTATGAAAGTCAGACATATGTTTGATCTCTCTGTCTCTGTCTTAGTTGCCTAAGTACTCTTAAATAAAATAGCACATGTCTGCTATGTGTTTGATTGACAGCTTGGCAGTGAATATTAATTTTGTAACAAGGCATCTACATAATAAATTACACATTGAGTTAGTGTGAGCGTGTGTGTGCTTGTGTTAGGGCTGCACGATTAATCAAAAGGTGATTTCATGCGCCATTTGGCAGTAAAGCCAGCTCTGTAATCGGCATTTAATCTCTAGCACATGCTTTCAGATGGAGCAGCATCTTTTACACAGAGTTGTAGTTCACAGACAAGCTATAAATTCAAACTGTAGAAAATAGAAAGGGAGCAATCCTGAATTCAAATAAAATACAACATTTGATAACAAGTTTGTACTTCAAAACTCTGCTCGTAATTTCAGTCGATTATCTGAAATGAATAATTGTCTAAGACGATTCCATAGTTGTTTGATTATTAGTCATGTTAAATCAACGACAGCCTTTACATTTTCTACTTTGTTTGATTTCCTGTCCTCTGGTGTTTTAAGGAGATTTATTACTGATCACAGATGTATTACACTAACAAGATGTGCATGAGAATTGTATTCATTCAATTAAATTAATTCATTGAATTCATTCATTAATTTGTTTATTTCCATAGCACTTTCACAATGTAGATAGTGTCAAAGCAGCTTAACATAGAAGTTCTAGTAAATTAAAAGTGTCAGTCCAGTTTTCAGAGTTGAAGTGCAGTTTAGTTCAGTTCAGTGTGGTTTAAATTTCATTGCTGCAAATTCAAACACTGAAGACCGAGTCCATCGATTCAGAGGTTTCAGAAGTTCCAAACCAAGCAAGCCCGTGGCTACAGTGGCAAGAAACAAAACTTCATCAATTGACACAAGTGAAGGAAAAAAAAACCTTGTGAGAAACCAGACTCAGTTAAGCACAACCATTGCTCCTCTGGCCTGTCAGCCTTGGCACCGAAGGACTGAAAGAGAATGCAGGACATCCATTGTGGAGAACTGCAGGTTTGAGTAGGTCAAAATGTCTGGTGTATTAAGACATGAGGAGTGTGTGCAACAGGTGGTTTGTCAAGTGGAGCACACTCATGCATCACACTGTTATGTGGTGCATTGTGTTTATGCTTTACTAATAAGATAGATCTTTAATCTAGTTTTAAACTGAGAGAGTGTGTCTGAGCCTCGGACATTATCAGAAAGGCTATTCCAGAGTTTATGAGCCATAAATGAAAAGGCTCAAGCTTCTTTAGTAGACTTTGATATTCTGAGTGTAACCAGAAGCCCCGAGTACTGAGATCGTAAAGAGCTTGATTGTGACATTGTTTGCATTTCCCATATATAGAATATGTGTATATGATACAATTATGAATTATGCTAAAAAAAATAAATAAATGGCTCGGCAGAATTTGAGATAATTCTCTGAAATCTACTTTTGATACTGTGAATCGATCTGAATTCATCAATGTGTCTAATCCTTATCCTTCATCTATTTTCTTCCTCTTTAATAGTCAAAAAAAAAAAAAAACCTGCAGTGCAGGGAACTTTTTGTTAGGAAAGAAAAATAAATTTTGAAAGAGCCAAAGACAATGACAACAAAACTTCACAGAAGCTCCCCCATGCATTATTTACACGTCGCTAAACTGTGAAATTGTATTTCTTTTAAACATATCTCCGTAACATTAGAGAGGAATTACACCGCCTATTGAGTTTCCAAGGCCCCAGTATTTTGGCTTCTATTATCTGGGCTGTGATCCACTGAAGCCCAAATAATTAAGCCACCCATGTGGATAAACGTCACATTAAATGCTGTGCTGGATGCAGTTTCTGGGATTATTGCAAAAGTGCATCTTTTTTCATTATTTTGTATTTATTGTGTTGTACTGTGGAACATCTGTGACTTGACAAACAAACTAAATGTGTAGATTTCTCAGCTGACACGTGCCTATAACCACTCTTTAAAGCTGTGCTCGCTTGTGGAAGCAGCAGTGCATTTATCACCAACACTTTCTCACACCATATACGTTGTGACACTGCTTTTCACAGTTAGACAGACAGACCCTAAGATAAAGGTAAAGCAGAAAGTGTCATCAGCAGGGATGGATTTTGTTAGGCCTTTTATGATACTGGAGTCAAATAAGTTTTGTTTCCATCAAAAGGGTTTTGGCATCATTTAAAATCAAGCCCAGCTCAGTTGAAAAGGTAACTATTTTTTCTTAAAAAGTTAAATATTGCAATATATCACCTTTTTAAAAGTAGCTTTCCCTATAATGTTTAGGCGTTATTACACATTATATAGCTTAGAGGCTCCTAATTTAAATGTAGTCTGTTTATTTCTTGATACAGTATATAGAAGCTTTGTTTCAATCCTCTTCTTTCTGCACCTCTGATTTTAATCGACAACTCAGGCTTTTAAGTGGCACCAAAATGAGACAGCAAAATCAGTTATGATCTGATCAAGTACACACCGGTTATATACAGTAGGTGCACTGCGTGTTTATATCAAACCCTGCACATCAAGTTGAATATCATCCAGTCTGTCAATTCAAACTGAAATTCAAACCTAAGAAAAATACTGTAAAATTGAATGTTGCCCAGTTCCGATACTTGCTGCTTCTACACTATATGAAAACCATTCATATTGGGAATATAACAGGTTTTATTATATGCTTAGCCATCTGTAGAAATATTGTCACGTTTTGACTTAAGCTCTTTTACAATGGCTCTATTCCAACTGCTATAGAAAACATGGCTGTCCTCTTGAAAGTGAATTTCCAATGATGAAATATATAGTTTCACTTTTTTAATTGTTGCACTTACAAGAGGGGATTTCCAGTTTAGACCAAATGTAATCATTCTGAGGGAAGACCATCCTACACTGTAAAAATTTCCTTCATTGTACACTTTAAGAAATTCCTTCATGTTGTCCTAACACAAATAGATTAGGTTAACAGTGTTGTTTTTACAAACTGAAATAGATTGAACATAAAACAATTAAGTTGTGCACTGCAAAAAAAAAAAAAAAAAGGTATGATAAATTAGTCCTGACAGTATATGTTTTTAGGTCATTGTAACTTATTAAACACAGTTAATCATGTTCTACCTTAATTGTAAACGTTACACAAGCTGTTTTAAGTCAATTTAACATAATGTAAGTTATGGCTGCACATATTACTTAAGCAATGACAATGTGCACATCTGCAACAGTCACATCACAAGATATGCAATGTTAAGTCTGAATTATAATTGCAACAAGCTTAAGTTTAACTATAATAGACATAAGATTTACCATTTGCTTGTGTTTTTAATGCCTTTGTTGTTTTTTGTCCAAATATCTACATTTCAAGGTGAAAACAACATTGTTTTGGCAGTTCATTTTGTTTGTTTCAAAGAAAAACTTTTAATTTTGAGTTATTTTTTTCCCCTGAATGTTAAAATAATACAATATTTTTACTTTATCTAAGATTTTTTTTTTAATATTAGGGCTAGAAATAAGACAATGCAAAGGAAGAAAAGCATTTGCATTGTTATTACTGTACTGAATAATGTTAGACTGCCTAAAAACTGCCAAATACAGCTATACATCTTGTGGAACTGTATTCATATTGCAATAATTTTTGCAGAAAAATTCAATATCACAATATCAGATTTTTCCAATATTATGCAGCCTTAATATACATTATATTATAATAGTTATAATATAAATTATAAGTCCATATAAATGGACTTGTAAGGTTAATTTAATTTAGCTTAAAAAAAATAAGACAACTAGGATTTTATTTTACATTGTGTGAATTCAGCTCATTTAAAATAAGTAATTGGAACAAACAGCAAAAAAAAAGGAAAAAATAATTTTTTGTATGTAACGTGAAAGTTTACTCAACTGTGTTAACATCGACTCCATTTGTACTATGAAAAATTAGTGACAATTGTATGGTAATGCTTTATTTCAAGCGCTAATTCTCCCTATTAACTAATAGCTTATTATCTGCTTATTAGAAATTGACTGTTCATTAGTACTTATAAAGTACACTTTAAAAAAATGCTGGGTTTCATACTATTGATTTGACTTATTAGTTTTTACTAATTTAAATGGATTGAACATAAAAAAATAAGTTGTCCCCAAAAAACCCCAAGAGTTGTGTTGTTTTGGCTCATTTTAAATAAGTAGTTTGAGCAAACAGCAAACGTCATTTTTGTAAGTGTACCTAAACCCATTTACTATCCTAATGCATATTACTAAACATCAAATAAAACGTTTATTGAGGCAGAAGTTATAGTAAATGATTAATAGTGAGAATTTTACCCTAAAATAAAATGAGACTATAATCACAATATACTGTGTACAGTACTATGAGTAGGAGTACACACAAAAAAGGTTGTAACCACAGTTCAAAACCTGATGTCGTCGATGTACACAACAGTTCAGCTGAAAGGGATTTTTTATTGCTAATTAAAAATTTTACGTTATTTTTTTCTTGTGTATTTACTTATGTTTATTGGAATATTTGGGGAATTTGGAATCACATTTTTGCAAAATAGTAAAACTCTTGGTAAGTTTGAATTATTGAACAATAATAATGGAAATAAAATCTGTCAAAGAAAATAAATAAGCTCATCTTTCTTGAATTTTATGAAGTACATCTTTTTTTTTTTCATCAAAAAGGAGTGTCAAACATTCATTGTAGAAAATTTGCTTTTTTTTTGAGAAAAAAATTTGAAAAACCATGAAGAAAATTTCAGTCAGAAAGCATGTCATCTGCTGTCACTGGCACTCGTGCCTTTGTTCCATCCCAAAAGTACAATGTGTAGGGCCAAGAAGGGTGGAAATGAATTTGGGTTTGGAACCAAGCAACAAACGGGTGTGAAAGCAGACTTAAAAAGAGTGTAGGAGGTTCAGCACAGATTTGTAATCTAATAACGTGACCTTTAAATGAGCAAAATAATTGCAGGCGTTTTGATGGCACTTCATGAATACATTTCCGCTCACCCAGCTGGAAAAACAGATGCTGCGCTAGAGAGAGGAGAGAGAGAGAGCCAGTGTATTTCTCTCATTTTCTCTAATCTCATATTTGCATTGGAGGGAGATCGAGGAGATGACACTGTATCAACTTGGCCGGCGCTAATCTTACAGTAATACCACTTGCAAGTGAACCGCATTCGGTCAATTTTAATGTCATTAGTTGGAGCTACAGAGGATGAGCTTGTCAACGGGAGAGTAATTGCTTCCTTGTGCTTCTACTACAGTGCTGAAGATGTGATTAGATTCCAGCACACTATTAAACACGCTTGGCCTCAGGGATGCTTTGCATGTTTAGACAAATGTAGTTTTGAGTACACATGTAGGCTTTGGTTTTCTTTTGCATATATTTTATGGCCACATAGCCACTGCGGTTGAATACGATTATTAGTGGGAAGGACTAATGCCTGTTTCTGCTAGGCATTGAAAGAGAGGGTCATGAACTGATTTTGTTAGTTGCTTTTTTTGTAATTTTCTACTGTTATGTGAGGTCCACTTATAGTGTTATTTAGGTTTTTAAAACATTGTGTCATATGTTGTATATTTGCTGAAAGTCTGTGATTGGAATTTATAATTTAAGAAAATACAAAGATTATGGTTAAAAAACACATCAGTCCACTTTAAAAGAAATGGTAATCCCCTGGTGGCACACTGGTTGGTTTGATGATGGATTGTTGCACTTCTGGAAGCTTCAAAATAAAGATTGCTAACCCATCCGCTTTGAATGTCATCACTCGATTGATTGGCCCTTATCAGTTATTATCAGTTTATATAAATGGGCCAGTAGGGGCCTTCTGCACCTACTGGTAGGCTCAGAAGGCTGTTATCATCCATGCACTGCTATTCAGCTATACTAATAGAGAAGACTTCAAATCCAAGTTTGTTTTTACATTACTGTGATGGTTGGGTTTAGGGTTGGGGTAAGGGTAGACGCTAATAAAATGCAATAATGGGAAGTTTAATAAATAATATAAAAATTCTCGTTAACTTCCAGCCACAACTGTATGTGATCTATAGCTGATTAACTATGTGGATGGATCATTACAGCCTTCTGAAGCTACCACACTGTATAAAATGATGTCTGCAAAATTGCAAAAACTATTTTTGCGTTGAATTTAAATAAACACATTAAATTGAGTAATGTTCAGCTTAATTTGTTTGTTTAAAATCAGCCCATATAAACTGTTTACAATTTAAGAATGTAAATTGTAAATGCAAGGAATCATCTTTGAATATTTTTTTTTCAGTTCAGTAGGTACAGAAGGCCTGTACTGGCCCATATCTAACAGCTGATAACCACTGATAAGATCAATTCGATCGAGTGATAGCATTCAAATCGGCTGGCTAACCAACACCATTATACAGCAAAGAAGAGGAAGGATAAAAGCATACAACTTTTCCAACTGTGATTGTCTATCAGAAAAACAGTCATATACAATAAGGATGGCTTGACACTGATCAAATTATGGTGCACTTTACATTTTTAATGCTTCAGTGTTACTGATTTTTATTTATTTTTTTACTTTAAATTTCTTAAAATAATGTAGGAACAACATAGCATGCAAACATCGTTTTTTTTTCAACCCACATTTGGGTCTATTATGGACAAATTTAGCCACCTGATGATATTTAAATGAAATATTGTTAAATAAATAATAACCAGAGTTTTTTTTTTTTTGTTTGTTTTTTTCGTATTTGACCCAATTATAGGTTAAAACCACCCAGCATTTATATTTTATGTAATATTTTATATTTATATGTTTTAATACTGTAATATGCATACTGCTAGAATCACAAATACCAATGCATCTGATAAATTAAATGACTTTTTAAATGACTAATTAAATTGCTAACCATTCATCATAATTAAAATAATTTAAAGCTGTCAGAGGCTAACACAAATTCATTCATTTATTAATTTTCCTTTGGCTTAGTCACTTATTTATCGGAGGCCGCCACTGCTGAATGAACCCCCAACTATTCCAACATATGTTTTACACAGTAGATGCCCTTCCAGTCATAGACACTCACATTCACACACACACTAATACACTGTGGCCAATATAGCTCTTCCAAGTCACTTTAATGCCAAATTATCCAGGTGGGACTCAAACCAGCGACCTTTTTGCTGTGAGGCAACAGTGCTAACCACTAAGCTACTGTTCTACCCTAAGACAAACTAAGTGTTAAAATAAGATTTATTTAGTTGAACTTAAAAATGTATTCCAATAAACCGGCTGCATCTAGCACAAAATTATAATCATGTGTGTACCATACAGTAATGTGTGTATTTTCAGTTTTAACATTTCTTTAACCTATATTATAGCTACCTAAAAATTTTAAACATAAAAGCTGTCAAAGCTGCTGGTCATCCTTCTTTATACTTTTCGCAACCTATTCTCTATCCCCGAAATAAAGCCTGGCATTTTGATACCAGAGCTCAGAGCTCCTGAGTGTCTGTGGTTAAATATTCCTCTCCGCTCTCAGCTCTGTTTGTCATGCACAGCGGTGTGTGAGCGATACAGATAAGATAGAGCACTGCTACAATGCAATCGCACTGATCTTGGACATGTTGAGCTGTTGAGCTCCCAGAAAAAAGGCACTGATAGATAACGGATAGCTGAAAAAAGGCCTGTAATGCAATAGAAGATTCTGCTGCTGACCAGACACATGCAGTCATGCCTTTTAGAAGTTAATTCTTTGCTCTCTGAATCTGCACTTCCAGGCTTTCTTTTCCCATTTGGCTGAAAACTTGATAGATTTTGGTTCTGATTTTTGTTTTATTTTTTTGGCCAATTCGAGGCTTGCGAGCGACTTTTGTTCCAAAAAAAATCCTCATTTGTGATGTGCCATTTCAATTATTTTCCTTCTCCCAATTGAGGAACAGGCTTTCCTTTCCCCAGACTCATACTGCTCTGATTGGATAATCCATAACAGCCAACGATAACATTTGATTACAACATTCAGATGCCATGTCTGTTATTGTGAAATAATTTCATTTAAAAAAAAAAAAATGTTTGTTTGCACTACGTGAGCTATTTTAAGACTTATTGCTGTTGGCACAAAACTTTTTGTGATATTGTTTCCTTTTTTCATTTACAAAATATTTTAGTTGTTGTTATTACTGTGTAACTATTTAGTTAACTACTGAGCTATATTAGAATGCTGATTAGGTTAGAATGCTGAATAGGTTTAGGGTTATTTACAAGTAACTATGCATACATAATTATAATTGCTACTGTAAATACATGTATTAACAAGGACACCTTAAAGGGCACCTAGGTTACCCCTTTTTTCAGATTTAATATAAGTGTTTTGCGTCTCCAGAATGTGTATGTAAAGTTTCAGCCCAAACCACCCATCAGATTTTTCATTATACCTTTTACAAGATCCTTTTTTTAACATTTTCCACCAGGGGGCTGTTTAGTCATACTGCGGACAGACAGACAGACAGACTTAGGAAGAAGATCTCATGTAGCGTTTGTGAGAAATACTACAGTAAGAACTTTACCAATGAGTATTTGTTCACATTACTGAACAGACCTTTTATTCCCGGTTGCATTTCACACGTCTGGTCTTGTTGACATGATTATACACGTGATTAACGGGACATGCTACGCGAAGCTGTCAATCAGTTCAGTGGGCGGGGGCACCGCACTCCTACATCAAGTTGCGGTCGGTCTGAAAACTGATCCAATTGTTCCACCGTTTTATGTTGTTAAGTTGAAAAAAAAAAGGACTGGGTGTGTTATTTCACCCCAATATGACAGTCTATACACTGTACCAACACATATGTCTGTCCAAACAGCTTAAATAGTAGATTTTTCACCATAGGTGCCCTTTAAAATATTTTTTCTTTGTCTTTCATGTGATTTGTTTGCTTCAGGGCTTTGTTTTTAAAGAATTGTAATTCTTTAATCAGTACTTTGTCTTTATTATTAGTTTAGGAAGTGTAAAAATTTACTCATAAAATGAGCTAATTTCTGTTACAGGAAGTTTTCTTACCCCATGTTTGACTTTATTTATTGTTCTTAATGTACTTATTAAAGTGCTGAGTAAAATAAGTTAACTTCATGATTATAGGTTATGCTTAGGGGTGGCTTCAGTGATAGTTTTTAGTTATTGTAATTATAATTGTAGCTTTGTAATAATACATACAATTTATCTGTATGCAGAACTGGGCTACGATATAAAGTCAGTTTTTTTTATACATAATTTGTAAATAAATAAATAATAAATAAATTGTAAATCTTATTTACAATATTAGGTAGCCTATGTTAGGTGTGCAATCTGACACAATGACATTAGCACATATCATTAATATAAAGCTTCTTTGTGTTGGTCTCTTGTCAAGACAAGGTCTAAAGCAGATCCTAAACGGTGTGGATTAAGCCAAAGGAAGGTTGAAGATTTTTATCCTCAATCTTACTTTCTCTCAGATTTCACCCCCCAGAGCATCTGACATAATGTACCTCACACATAGGACATGCGTTAGGGATTCCCATACCGTAATACACACAGATTGTCGTAAAACTCGTCAATGGCAGGGAAGCTTTTTCTCTTGTTAACAGCAGGGAGAGTAAAACGAAATCATTTATCAATTTGATTCAGATCATAATAACAGCAATACATTTAAAGCACAAATAATGTCTTTCATCCTTAAACTAATCTCCATCATTGTAGGCTGCTTGCTTTACTGTCTGTTCCATTGCTCTGTTTGTTAGTTGTTTGCTCACACTTTCTTTTGCAATCTGAAACTTGTCAAATGCACAAAACGCTGAATTCGTGCCACATGGCTGTAATGCTATCTTCGCATTGCCTTCACATGTAAATCACTCATGGTACATCCATATCTGCCAACACCACCGTTTTTTCCAGGGAGTCTCCTGTATTTCAGACTCATCTCCCATTTTGTTCTGTCTCCCGGAAAACTCCCGGAATTCCCCAAACTTATCATGTTTTTCTTTAAAAGGCAACAGCTTCAGTCTATTAAAAAATAATAACTAAGGTGTTTTTGTGAGTTGTTTCTGAGCGTTTATTATTTATTTTTTATAGTTTATGAGTAAATCATGCACGTATATATTAAGCTTACTCATTTCACATTTTGTTGCTTAAGACAGAGTTCAGCTGTTTACAGGAGTGACACGCAGCTATTAATTCTAAATGATTTTTTCAGGAAATGTATTTACAGCAAATGTATGCAAATTTAAGCTTAAAATAAACTGCTACTGTGGGTAAAATTCCTAAACATAATTGCTGTAATGTCACAAATAACCACACATGAAATAGCTAAAGTACATTCTACATACAGATTAGTGTAATTTTGGAGTTTTAATTCTTTTTTTTTTTAAATTCAGTAACATCTTAATAAATTACTGTAGTATGTGCTTGGTCAAACAGATGGAACACTTTTGTCTTTTTTTCAGAATGCAAACTAATAAAGTATGTTTTTGTGGCAAAACATTAGAACTGACAAAACATTCTTCTTCTTGTTCTTGATCTTCTTCGTCGTCGTCGTCGTCTTCTACTTCTTCTTCAATGCATTTGTAGATGAGGAGTTGTTTCACTCCTGAATCCATCCTTTGCTCACATTCTGTCACCTCCAATCTGCAGTGTCAAATTGTGCTGAAAATCTTGCAGAATGCTTAAGAGTTTATATAGTTGCTAAATTTAGTTAGAGAGGAAAAAATAAGAGGAAGAAATCAACAAACATTCTTCCTTTTCAGTCTGAGAAAACATGTTGTTGCAAAGGGAAAGCAGGATAAATAAAGATGTTTACTTGACAGACAAAAGAGGACAAGAGAGAAACAAGTAGTGCCTTTAATACTGCAAAGCTTCTCTCTTATTCAGTTTCTCTTTCATGCCAATTTATTATAAATTTTGTTTTGTTTAGTTTTACAGCAAATGATATTACAACTAATTCTGATCCCAGACCTGCCCTGTCATTTCTATCATAGTGGCTAAGATTAGATTCAGGGTAAAAGGAATAAGTCCTGGATCAGTGTCTAGCCGGAAGAACCAAATGGATAAATAATGAAAGCGAGAATACGGTTGAAGCTTATGCGTGGCGGCCTCAGGCACGCTTTAGGCCAGTGTCAAACTGAAGTGTGTGGTTCTCAGGGCTTGAACCGCATCTAGTTCAGACTGTACACACACCAGAAGTATCTCATTTATAATGCAGATATGTTTAACAAGTAATGAAGATTCCAAGGATAGTTTCAGAAGAGTGTATTTAGTGGTTTTGAGACCAAACACGTGATAAAATACGGGCCGTAAAGCCCATTGTGGAAGATAGCTATGGTTATGCTCTAGGAGAGCTTGTTTGTCATTGAAATGCCTTGGAAAATGGTAGTTTGGGAATTCATGCTTCTACCTTAATGCTCATTATGAGTGTCTTTCAGACTTTATGCTTTATGTATCTGTCTGGATGGTTAATATCTTATGCACCATATGGTCAAAAGTCAGCGCAGTCTTTCACATATTTATTATTATTTTTATTATTTTGCATTTGATCCACTGGACTTGCTGGTAAATTTTAAAGATAATTACAGAGAAATGCACAGTAATCTGTTTGAATTAAACATCCATGTTGAAGTAGAAATAGTATTTGTTTGTTAGTGTTTGCTTATATTTATTTATGTTTTTACTTTTTGTATGTTTACAAATACTACATTTCAAATGCTTAATTTTGGCCCAAAGGAGTTCACCAAAAAATGTGATTTGTTTTTCTGTACACTGTAAAAAAATCTCTTAACTAACAGTTTCTGTGTTCTGTGTTTTCTGTCTACTTTATCTTGATCTCTGCTCTGTCTTCTTTTGATGATAAAATTCAACTCTACAATTCAATAAAGTGACTGTATTTGACATTTTTGTAGTTTGACATAAGATAATGTACAGTGCTCGGCATATAAGAGTAAATTAATATTTTCTGTAGGAAGGTATACAATATTATATTTGTGCATATACATTAGTTTAGTCAGCACTGAAGCCAAATCTAGAGCTAATCTGACAAAATAATTCATGATAACGGTTCAAAATTATTACACCTAAATTTGTTACAAAAAAATGTTAAATAAAAATTTTTAAAAGAGCAAAACTCAAGAAAAAGTATAAAATTTTGTTGAAATTTTGTAGGTTGTAATTTTGTTTTACAGTATTTTGCATGAATTTAAATGTATTACCTTTCTATTTCTAGATATGTTCGATGACTAAAATATTATTTTAATAAGTAGATATTTTTAATAAATCTGTTTTGTTCAAATGCACTAAAATATATGGCCTATATTTACTGAAAAATGTATAAAAAATATTCATTAGCAAAATGGGTTGTACTCTGTTACGCTGAGCACTTTATAGGAAATAATATATAAATAATATGTAAAATAACAGAAATTGTACTGGCAGCTCATTACAAGCTTTATGCAGCATAAAATACAACACTAACCAAAACAATATATCACTTTAAACTATTAAAAATGTTCATTTTTTAAGTCATTCAAGTCACTTTTTCAAACTTTTAATGGTTAAAAGTTGTCAGAAGAAAGATAAAGTTCTCATATTGCGATTCAAAAGCATAAATAATAAAAAAATAATAAACATTAATCATGGAAACTGCTAATTCAAACAATCATTTAATAATATCTTTTACAGTGTAGTTTATTTCAAAATAGCCTAAAAAGCAATTGAATCTTGAAATTGCAAGATGATGTCAAGATCAACCTAGGCATATATTTGCGTTTAATATATATTGCAATTACATTCACTAACAACAACAAATATTTTCATGGGTTGCACCAGCTTCCTTTGCTATTATTGATGATTAGCAACAGAATCTTCAGTGTCTCTTAAATGTATGGAAGTGGATATGAAAACATCTCATTTTTTTAAGAATGCTGCAAGCACACCTTGGGTAGTGTGATAATAATCATCCAGTCCACCAACTTCACCCTTTCCATTACAAAACCAAAAAGTGAGGAAAAGACGGAGGAACAGCTGATTTTGAAAACTCTTATAGTTTGTTTTCTCCGTCTGTTCAATGGAAAAGCTTTGGAATATATTTTTCTTATTGGTGTTTTTCAAGGCTCTGTCTTGGACCCAATATGTTTTTATCACATATCCCATGCTGTTCAAGTTAAATATGAATTGGCACTAAAGTCAATTATAAACTCACTGTAGTTTCAAAATTATTCTAAAAGTGTCAGAATGGCACAGTCATCATCTCTCTCAGTCGATGTCTCCAACAGCTTGTCCTACCACTCTTCTAATAGCGAGTGTTTTTTTAAGTAGTTGCAGTTGTAGTTTTGCTCGTATTCCTGTACACTTCATGAGACCTCAGAGCCGTGTTGACTTTGTCCACATGTGAGCAGAGGTCAGCGAACAGACTGCATGTAAACTTAGAGGAAAGCATCTGCTCCTCTTTTTCTTTCCACTCCTCAGCAAGCCCTCCATTCCTAATCCTTCACTCCTGCTGACCGCACAGAATTTGAGTTTCTGTCTCTCAGCAGAGCCCGTGTTCATCCTGTCAGTAACAGAGTTGAGAGGAAAGTACCACCTGCTACCAGCAACTTGGTGGTGTTATTAATTTGCTGTTAATTTGAGTAGATGCCCTGTGTGTGGCATAATCACATGCAGGATTAGAGTTGTACCAGAACACTGTGTAATATTTAAAAGTTTAAGCACATGGCTCTTCTACACAACTGTTTAATATCAGTGAGTTTTGTTTTACGCAGCGGATGCCCTTCCAGCTGCAACCCATCACTGGGAAACATTTATACACACTCATTCACTATGGACAATTTAGCCAACCCAATTCACCTACACCACATAGTTTTGGACTGTGGGGAAACTGGAACACCCAGAAGAAACCCACGCAAACACGGGGAGAAAATACAAACTCCACATAGAAATGCCAACTGACCCAGCGGAGGTTCGAACCAGTAACCTTCTTGCTGTGAGGCGAACGTGCTACCCACTGTGCCACCGTGCAATATGTTATGTTATGTTATGTTATGTTATGTTATGTTATGTTATGTTATGTTATGTTATGTTATGCTATATTATGTTATGTTATGTTATGTTATGTTATGTTATGTGACAATTCACTACAAATATTGTGGGTTTTAATCAAAGTAAAATGAAAATTGCTTAAAACTGTAGCTTTTTTAAATTTTATTTTTATTTACCAGTGGTTTCTGAACAAATTTTGGCACTGACATTTTTTTTAATTTAGTTATCTATTTTCCTTTCTTTTTTATTATATATTGTGTTTTTTATTGATTTTTGTTTTGCTTTGCTTTAGTATTTTTTTCTGCCTTTTTCGTCTTGTTTGCTGTGATGTTTTGTTTTGCTTTTGTTGTGTTAAACTTGCTTCTTTGTTATTTAACTGTGGTTTACTTTTTTGTTATATGTTATCTGTTTTTGTTTTAAGTTTTAATTTTTTTAGCGGTTTTTAGTTTCTTGTTTTTTTGTTTTGTTTTGTTTTGGGTCAAGTCTCTCTCTTTTTTTTCTTTTTTTTTGTCATGTTTGCTGTGGTGTTTTGTTTTGTTTGGTTAAAATTGATCCTTTGTTATTTAACTGTGGTTTTCTGGGGCCTGTTTCAGAAAGGAGGTTAAGTGAAAACTCAGAGTATTTTAACCCTGAAATGAGAGAAACTCTGGGTTTTCAGTTTCAAAATGGCAGGTTTGTTAAACTCAAGAAATCAGGGTAAGTCAAGCCTGTTTCTGAAAGAAAGGTAACTTTAACTCAGAGTCAGTTACTGTGGTAACTTACTCTGTGAATCTAACCTGGTCCGGAGCAGGTTTTATTCTCTAAACTCTGAGTTTCTGTCGGTTTCCTCCCCTTTTTTAAAGATGAAGCGTATTTCTCGCATTAGTCTTACGTTTCCACACACCTATTTTAGAGCTCATTTTGGAGATGCCCATAAAAACGATTGATGGAAACGTCATGATTCACATAACTTTTGAAAATATGCATAATAAAACATGTGCATAACTGAGTAGGTTAAACTTTTATTTGATAAGAAAAGATGTGCATAAACTACGAAGTGCACTTAACAAATTACAGTATGTACATTAAAAAAAAGTTTGTTAGAGATGATGATGAAAATGTGTGTGAATGGACAAACCAGCTGACTGAGCACACTGTAGAACATCTTAAATGTTGTTTTAGTCATTCTAAAATGCCTTAACTGTTTCAGTATTAGTGTATATTATTAATTACCTCCGAGCGTCTGGAGCGTGTCAAGATCTCCGCGTCTGACTTCAAATGCCCCCACGTGTTGATTGTGTCTTCTGAGGCGCAAGTATTAAATAAAAAATCATTAACGCAGCTTGTTCTACCGCAGTAAATTCTGTTTTTACTGTTGATATTTGGCGCAAGTTTATCAGGAAGTGACGATTGTGTTCTCTTTGACTCGTTGGATGAAAATGCTGCTTTATTCACATCTTTTAGGCGTTATTCCAGTTTTGTACAAATTTATGTAAGCCTGTATTTTGATGGAAACATAGCTATTGCCTACATTTTATGTCACACACAGAACAAAGTCACGTACAAGGCTTGTCCTTTTTTTCCATAAATATTTAGCTTAACCTTCGACATGTACTGTTACTAGATTAATGGGATTATTATTCTGTCTAAAAATTATTTTTAGCACTGCTTAGGTTCTTAATGTTATATCAACCTCTATCACTTGATCAATAAAAAGGCAGACACACAAGTGCACTGTTGAATCTATTAAAACTGATAAACGTGTATAAAAGTTTAGAAAAAAGTATAAACGTCACACATTATATTACTTATTTTATTATACTTAAATGTTTAAATAATTTAAATAAAAAATTACGCATTAACTTGAGCAGCTGTTTTCCCAGGCTAACTGTCTTTGTTTCACTGATGGTTGCTTCTTTTTAAATATATACACTCATATTTGCTAAAACTTTGCATGAGCAGATCAAGTTCAGCTGGAAAAAGAAATGGTGATCTCTTTTTTTTAGATGTTGCCATGGTCACTCATAATATCTGCGCTCCATTGATAATGCCTTTTTATAGTCACGGTGTGCGCGCTTAACTCTGAGTTGGTCTACTCAAAGTTGATTGACCAAACTCAGATCAGCTATTCTGAAACCGAAAACTTTTTTAATCTCTCGGTAAATCAACTCAGAGTTCAAGTTTAAACTCCGAGTTGTTTGAACCTCCTTACTGAAACAGGCCCCTGAACAATCTGGACCTATTTATAAACAAACTCTGTTTATAATCATAACTGTCCCAAGGATGTTCTAGAAGGTTTAGTAAATTACCATAGGCCCATTATAGTGCAAATTTAACTTCTTTTTATCTAAGCCAAAATTTACCTTGTGACTTAATTGTTTTTATTTATGTATGTTGCTAACTAAGAAATTGTACTACTTTGTTTATAGTATACTAAAAATAGACATTATATGGACATATAATATTTTATGCTGGTTTATAAATTGGTTAATATACCAGTAAATTCAAACATAGTGGCTCAGTGATTAGTACAGCAAGAAGGCTGCTGGTTTGAGTCTCGGCTGGGTCAGTTGGCATTTCTGTATGGAGTTTAAGTGTTCTCCTTTTGGTCATGTGGGTTTTCTCCTGGTGTTCCAGTTTCCCCCACAGTCCAAAGACATGTGCTATAGGTTAATTCGATAAGCTAAATTGTCCGTAGTGTATGTATGCAAATCAGTGTGTATGGATGTTTCCCAGTGCTGGGTTGCAGCTGGAAGGGCATCCGCTGTTTAAATCATGTGCTGTACAAGTTGGCGGTTAATTCCACTGTGACAACCTCTGATGAATCAAGAAACTAAGCTGAAGGAAAATTAAAGATCAAGGTATCTGTGAATATCAAATTGCTGCCCTTGATTGAGCTGTCTCAGCACTTGAATCTTTGCTAATATCTTCAAAAATCTGACCGAGGAAACAACGTTTATCACTTCAATAAGTGCATACAACTTTGTATTTATCCATTTTTTATATGATATTAAAACTAGCCATTTAGCACACGAGATGTTGTGTTCAGTTGTTACATGGCTGCAATAATAGCAAAAATTATCAAATGATTAATTTGTATTAAAGAAATATTAACACATAAAAATGATCAGACTAATAACATGTATCACCACATTAACACTGACAGTGCTTTAATATATATCATACCGTAACTAAATGATTGACATTGAACTATCAGATGTATTGACAGTCACCTACGGCTGTTTTTCTGCTGCCCAAGGTATCTAGAGGCTGAGATCATAGCAAAGCCAAAACCTTACCATCAAACCAACTATATGGCATACTCTAACGGATCTGCCCTTTAAAAGAGCACACTTTCAATTGACACAGAAACCCCACAGCCCTCAATCCCTCATATCATCTGCATACATTATGAAATCTAAATAATCGAAATGGCAGTCGCATAGGCAGAAAAGTACCCTCCATCTAAGATTACAGCATCTTTCTTGTTTTTCAAGGCAACATTCTGCATGAGGCCAAAATCTGGACAACGCAGATGAGATTATGGTGCCAGATCACGTCTCTCTCTGCAGACCCCAGCCAGCCTGCTCATTTATAAATGATCTGAAGAGTTTGATTCCGTCATACAAGAACACTCAGGCTGTTGGAAAGCGTCTCATGCTGCTGTGGCGCATCACGTGGGCAAGTGAACTTCAGATGAGGAGACTGGTATTGCATCATAGAGGCGGCTGTGCTGTTGTTGCCCACAACTGTCAATCCAAGCCATATGCGCTGTCATTTCGCTGGTCAAATAACAGGACAGTTATCAAGACCTGGTGTAGCCAGTTGGTTGATATAATGACTTGAGCAACAGCACAATGCCAAAAGACTTGAGATAAGCCCTGTCATTTTTTTTTTGTTATTTATTTTTGTTGTTTTTTTTTAATATAGATTTTTGTTTGCTTTGTTTTCATTTATTTATTTTATTTTTATTTTCTGTTTTTTGTTTTGTTTTGTTTTGTTTTATGCCATGTCATTGTGGTTTATTTATTTATTTATATTTCATGTGTGCTGTCGTGTTTTGTTTTGTTATAATTGCTCCTTTGTTATTTACTTGTGGTTTACTGAACAATGTATGGCTCTGTCAACTTTTATTTATTTTTTTATGTCTTTTATTTTTTGTTATATGTTGTTGGTTTTTATTTATTTTTGTTTTGATTTGTTTTCTGTTGTATGTTGTTTTTTCTTTTCTTATTGTTGTTGTGGTGTTTTGTTTTGATTGGCATACTGAATTGAGAAAGAGCACATTGCCAAAAGACTAGCCCAGATTAGCCCAGTCAATTTTTGTTATTTAATTTATTTTCTCTTTTTTGTTTTATGTTGTGTTTTTATTATGTTTTAATTGCTTTGTTTTGTTTTGTTTTGTTTTATTTTATTTAGTTCTTCTTTTTCTATTGTATTTTTCTTGTTTTTTTATGTCATGTATGTTGTGGTGTTTTGCTTTGCTTTGTTTCGTGTGTTTTTCATTGTTTTGCTTTTTTGTTTTGTATTAATTTTTCTTTTACTATTTCTTTTTTTGATCTGCCAATTTTTTTTTATTTATTTATGTTTTTATTTATTCTTTTTTTATTGCTGTTGTTGTTGAGTGTCATGCCTTTTGTATAATGCTTTGTTTTTGTTGTGGTTTACTTTTAGCTTTTTGTTGTGCCATAAACATCCAGTAAAGCTACATCAGCTGAAATAGTAATGATGACTTAAGCATTTATATACTGTAGTTCCTAGAAGACTTATGAAATCATTGTGTTTTGTGTTGTGTATTTTACTTTTAGTTTTTCATGCATGCTGTATGTTGTCGGAAGTTGTCTTGCAGTCATTCACTATCCACTATGTCAAATGCTAGTCACTAGTATAGCACATTCCACTACCATGTTAACTGGCTGATCCAAACTCCACCTAGATCACAAAATTCAAGACACATTTCAAAATGAAAAAAATGTTTCCAGTTTGAGCAGCCAATTGTATTTTATTTATTTATTTATTTATTTATTTATTTATTTATTTATTTATTTATTTATTTTACATTACCACATTTAGTTCCCTCTTTGTTCTAGCTTGTTCTTTTCTAAACAATGACAAACTATTGCACCTAATTGTTTGACTCTCTATAATGAATTTTTTGTAATGTTTCTTATTCGCTTTGAGTGAAGGTGTCTGCAAAATAAAGGTAAATATATATATATTATTGTTTAAATAAATATATTAATAACAGTCACAACATGCTGGGAAAATACTTTTTTTGACCATTCAAAATGAAATATATACTAAACCAATTAAAGCTAAATCAGGCAGACTTTTATTGAATTTCATTGAATTTATTTTTTGAAAATTTTATTACATTTTTATGAAACTATTAATTGCTAAAATGCATTGATGATATTCATATTATAAAGTTTACAATTTACTAATAGATTGAGATACACATTCAAAATGATAAAAAAACTTTATATTTTAACATATTGGGATGTATGAAGTTATGAAGCTATTGAAAAATATTAACATTTATGAATAATATGATTAATCTTGTAAGGCAATAAATGCAATATGATGATTCTGTTTGTATTGTTTATACAGGAGGTTTCGTTGTTTTTGTTTTGCTTCGGGGTTATAATATTTAGCTTTTTGCTTTTTTATTTTGTTTCATGTTTGTTGTCTTATTTTGTGATTTGCTTTGTTTGACTTTTTTTTTCTCCATTTTGTTTTGTTTGCACTAGAACTCGAAAATAGAGGTTTGATTGTCAAGACCAAAAAGATTATTTTATCCGTTTATCTTTATTATCTGCTCCTGAAGAGATTCCTTAAGCAAAGTATGCAGAAGTTAATAACATTTTGTCATGTGGGCTATGGAATCATGCAGACACCAAATCAAATTAGTTAATTTCTCACACTTTTCACACCCCAGGTGTCGGAGTATCGTTTTAGAGGAACCTTAATTGCAAACTACTTCAAAAGGTATGGCTTTCAATGATTCATTGCTGTCCTTAATAAAAGGTTATTGAAATCATTAGAAGAAGCTAGAGGGTATTTTAGACGCTCTCTGTATGTGCACCTAAAGATACCCACGCATGCACACAAACACAGCGCTTGCCTGTCATCCCAAGATACAGATGGATGAATATTTCAGCAGAGCAGAAAAACGTCCCCTCAAATGGCCATGACCCGTCAACAAACGATGGAGCTCACATATGGAGCTCTTCGCTTTATGGTTGGTTTCCTTCCAGTTGTTTGATAGAGCTGCATTTCATTGTTGAGTCGGACTGCAAAGACACAGGAATTGCACCATTAATGGGTTTATTAATAACTGAGATATCGACATGGACGGGATCTCATGGTGCTGATGGAGAACAGGTACAGTGTGCACTCAGAGCTCCATCTTTGCCTCTCCGTGGAGAATGTTCAGCTTTTAACAAGCCAGATGGAGCTGGAGCAGATACTGATTTAATGGAGCCTCTAGCATGCATCAGATAAGGAAGAAGTCACTCGCAAAACACTTACAGGGTGGACATTAGGAATTCCCTAACATATACGTACAAAAAAAAAAAAAAGACTTCTCTGGTGTCATTTATATTATTCTCATTTCTCAACAGGCTGGATTCATACATTTATTGACCTTTCTATTCATGCACAGCACATGTGTTCATGCATTATTTGATTGACTCGCATAGGGCATATCTAAAGTATCTTCCAACTTCTTCCAACTTTTATATTTCTTGGTCTAGATCTAAGGTAGCATATATTTTTACAAAAATAACTCAGGATGGGGCTGATCAAATTTCTGGAGCAGGACAGCTCATACTACACCACATTTCCTTGATTTTTCCATACACTCAAATGAGGTCAGCGTTCTGAGAAAATGCAGTTTATTATCTTTACAGTAAAGCCAATTATGAATTAAATAACCATCAAACAGTGGATGTAATGCCTGTAAATTTCAGAGCTCATGCAAATATTTCCACTTCACTATGATCTGTTATTTTATTATACACTTTTTTATATGCAGTTCTCATCTCTATCGGTTTTGTGTGTGTTATTGAGAGGAAATGCTCACAATTGGAAGTATTTTTCATGTCATGGCTGTTTAAATGAAGACATACATGTTATTGCACATTTTGGGGAAACAGAATATCAGTTAAATCACAATATACTTTTGTGATTGAATATTTGTTGAAAGTACAAACAAAAAACTATAGGCCCTATCATACACCCGGCGCAATGTGGCGCAAGGCGCGACACAATACTTGCCACGCTCTTTAAATAGCAAATGCATTTGCGCTCATATGTGCGCCCATAAGTGTTCTGGGCTGCGTTTCCCGATAACGATTGATCTTAGCACTTAAGAGCGTTTTCTACGAGTCATTTTGCGAATGTTCGTTATTGTTTCACGTGCGTTTCCCAAAAATGCACTTAACACAATTGCACGTAGCCCAGCTTTAAGTGCAACTTAGGAGTCGCTATCCGTTTGTTAAGTGCTGAAATGTCACGCTATAGAATGGCTCGTTATTGTTGCACATGTTATAGCAATCCATATAATTCTTCTTCTACTTGTGTTAATGTATATTCAACTCGAATAACATAAAAAAAATATTTTTGAGCCAGTTTAAAAACATAAATTAACTGGAAATGTCGTACTGTAAAAACACTGTCTTGCTCCAATCTCGCATAAAACTAATTCTAACAGTCCTTGCCGGAAATGACATCAGCATCATTTTCGATATTTATATGAAACCTTAATTAAGTAGAATTATTTATCAATTTCTTTATCAAAAATTGCTTATCTCACATCAAAATAAATAAATACGTAAATAAATAAATAAATAAATAAGCTCTTACATTTATTTTTGAAAAGTTTAGCCTAATTATCCCCACCTGATGTGCATTTGCTAATAGGACAAAAATATAGCCTACTACCCTCGAAATGTCCATATACAACAGTGTAATTTTTTTTTTCATTCTAACATTTATTATGTAATTTTTATTTTTTTCTTTATTCATTATTATTTGTATATTGAATTGTGTAATGTGTAGAAAATATAAATGAATAGAGATATACGTACAAATAAAATGAAGAATGACTTTGAAGAGAAGTAAATTGTAGGTGCAATTTGCCGGTTGTCCAGCAGGTGCCCTCATAACTCTGTCTCCTTACGATGCACTTAAGGCTTTACGATTACTCCAGAGCACTCGTAGATCCACTAAGATTTTCAAGTGCTACTTAAGTTACGATGCTTTTGGGAAACAGACCGTAATATTAAGATCAGTCGTACGATCATTTCTACGAACTTCTTAGGCTTACGATGCTTTTGGGAAACGCAGCCCAGGTCTAAAAAGGAAGGCGTTCTGAGGCGCATTGCTGGTACGTTGAACACACTTCGTTATTATTGTTCATTTATTCATTTGCTGGAAATTAGAACTGAATTTAAAAATAGTTTTGAAACAAATATTTGCGCTTAACAAATTCAATTAATTATTTATAGGCTAATTAATGTCTGTGCGTAAAGATTTCCCTATCCACGAGAGCGAAAGTAAAAAGTAGATCATTTATCTCACATTCTCGCGGGGTAGATGCTCTATTTAACTGTTTTCTATAAGAAAAAAACTGTTAACTGTTTGCTTGTGAAATGCTCAGTTTTTCCACTTACACTTAATTTACGTCATGTAAATAGCAAATGCGCTTATGGCACGACGCAAGGCTCTTAAAGTTAATGGGAGTTGAGACTCTGATTGGTTTATTCTCAAAACACACTTATAACTCATTAAGAAAATAAACTCAACCCTTTTAGACCATGCACCACAACGCAAAGCAGATGTCCCCATCCTTAAATTAGCAAATATGGATTCTAACACGCCCTGAATGCGTTTGCGCCCTGCGCTTTCCGTTTTGCGCATGGACCGTCATAATAGAGCCCTATAAATTCATAAGTCATATACTGTAAGCTGGGGTTTATCACAATAAACATGACATTTCATAATGGAAATATAAAAGAGATGCCTTGTAAGTAATGGTCATATAAAAATATCACAGATTAATTTCAGCTATGATGCAATATACTGCAATGAGTGTATACTGATTATTGTCCAGTGAATCACGCAACAGTCTGTATTGTGTTCTGATAGGCTTATTATTCACGAGGGTATTGCAATTACTGAATTTACATGAGAACAAGAAAACAATGGTGTTTGAGGCTCACTGTATGGCCATTTCCACTGAACACTTAATATCCAGCCCAGATTTTCTTTACACAGTAGGGCACCTTTAAAACGTTTTTGTAATGTAATGGCAACAAACAAATGGAAATGTACTGTAAAATGTTAATGTAAATTTTTGTCTTAAACAACAAGTTAATCTGAGTTGTTAACTATTCGCATCAGATTCATGTGTCTTAAACACATATTGTGTTTTAATATTAAAGCTAGAGATGGCAAAGAATTGTGTGCCTTTTGCTTTGATTGGCCTATTAGCATTTGAAAAACAAATTCGGCTGCAATTATTCTTGTATTGTTTCCATTAGATATCAAATGTACTACCCTCAAAGTCCACGCTGATATCTGTTGCTCGGAAAGTGCACCACAATATTGTCAATATATATAAAATATGCCAAATCAATGTTTGTATAATCTATAAAAATAACTAGGTGGTTAGAAGACTTTCAGTTTTATGTTGTTTAACATAAAAAATAGCTGACTGTGCAGGATAGAATGCCACTTTGACATTGCCTTTTAGTCTTTTAAGCTTATGCTTAGTCAGTTATTTTGAGCGCTGGGCACATAATGCTTGCTTGGTTGTTATGTTTGTAATGGCTATTTACTGGTTCAATGTACCATAATAACATATTTTTATTAAAGAAATGACTGACAGAACAAACAAAAAAAAAAAACTCATTTCAGATTTTCATTATCAGGTGCTCATGTGTTCTTGAATAAACATATGTTGAATAATAAAAATAGGCACGACATTCTTGCCTTTCATGAATAATTATTCATTACTTTTATGCTTTTTTACAGTTATTCTTAGAGCCACATAACAAGAAAATGATTCCTTCAAAGGATGGTGAAATCTACAAAAGGTGCAAATCTTAAGGCAGTGGCATATTGTGAGACGCTGCATAATTATTAAAGGTTTGATTAATGTTAATATCACGCTATAATGTTTATAACTGCTCCACTTATTTACTAATTTGTGTAATTCCAGGTGTAATTATCTTAAAGAGGTTGCATCATAATTTATTTTTCCTCCCTCAGGGACACATATTTAATATAATTGTATTCATTTATTTTTTTACAGTAGCACTTCTCCACTTTCTCTCCTAGAACGACACTTGATATGCACAGAACTTACTTACCCTTACAATTAGCAATAATAATTAGTTATTGACTTAAAATAATACAATGAAAATGTGTTGAGACTTGAGATCCAGTCCCAAGTGGTCAGCTACAGTAACACATTATTAATAACACCTGGTTTTACCATGTACATATTCATCTCTTGTGACCACTTTTGTTCAGATTATACAGATTATGTCATGCTCTATATCACTTTCGCAAGAATATACAGTATGACACACAAGTGCTACCAATTCCATGTTACACAGCTTATAAATCAGTGGAGACGTAAGCTATTGGAAATGATTGGATGTTTTGGTACAACACAGAGTGCGTTTTCACAATATACAGTATTTCTCATCAATACATTGGTAGGTGGAGAGTAGGTTGTCCTCTGCTCATATATCTCTTAAAGTGCTTAAAAGTTGGTCAAATTGGAAGTCTTGTTTGCTAGCGATTATCCAAAATGAAAATTCCTGACCAAAACTGAAAGTTCTAGACACATTATAGGCCTAAAAGCAAACCTAAAACTGGAAATGCTTTGTAATAATTATGCTATTAAAAATGTAAGATCATTTTGTATGACTTTTTAAATTGTAAATCAAGAGCTTTAACTATGTTTGTTAAAACAAAAAAAAAAACACAAGCCAATAAACTTAAACTATTTTATTGACAGTAACTTGTGTAATTATTGTCAGGCATGGGATAACGTTAATGTTAAAGTTCATAAATTGCTGTACATCTACTGGCATAGTGTCAGATTGTTGTAAAAGATGGGCATACATAATATTATGGTTATATATTGATAAAAATCTGATGTCATGCTCAGAGAACATTACAAAATTAAATCAAAGTATGGAGACAAATAATAAATATATATATAGATAAATGCATAGATAGTAAATATATAGATTCAGATCTTTTGTGTTTAAATAATGTTTTACTTATTTACTTATAAATGTACAGTCCTACAGCTATTATCAGAGCATTATCATATTATCAGATATCATTTTCAATGTCAACGATGCAGTGGCGCAGTAGGTAGTGCTGTCGCCTCACAGCAAGAACGTTGCTGGGTCGCTGTTTCAATCCTTGGCTCAGTTGGCGTTTTTGTGTGTAGTTTGCATGTTCTCCCTGCTTTTGCGTGGGTTTCCTCCAGGTTCTCCGGTTTCCCCCACAGTCCGAAAACATGCAGTAAATGTGAATTGGGTAGGCTAAATTGTCCGTGGTCATGTATGAGTGTGTGCGTGTGAATGTTTCCCAGTAAAAATGGGAAAACGCTGCGTAAAAATTTGCTGGATAAGTTGGTGGTTCATTCCGCTGTTGAGACCCCGGATTAATAAAGGGACTAAGCCAACAAGAAAATGAATGAATGAATGATTTTCAATGTCTAATTAAAACTCTTAAGTTTGTGTTGAAAATTAAGCTCAAGTAAAGGATCAAGTAAAATCATAATATGGATGTATAGTATGGATACACCCACAGCCAAATCACCCTGTAGCCCAAGATCGGTTACTCACTGAAGCTAAGCAGGGCTGAGCCTGGTAAGTACCTGGATGGGAGACCACATGGGAAAACTAGGTTGGTGTTGGGAGTAGTGTTAGGCGGGGAGTGCTTAACCTGTTGTCTGTGTAAGTTCTAATGCCCCAGTAAAAGTGAAGGGGACACTATACTGTCTTTCGGATGAGACGTTAAACTCTGTGTGGTCATAAAAAATCTCATGGCACTTCTTGTAAAGAGTAGGGGTGTAACCCAGGTGTCCGGGTTGCTGGCCTTTCGATCATGGCCTCTCAATCATCCCCATCCATGGAATTGCCTTTATTACTGTCCCTTCACTCCCTTTATAGCTGGTGTGTGGAGAGCACCTATGTCCTGTGGTTGCCATCGCATTATCTAAGTGGATGCTGCACACTAGTAGTGGTATAGAGACCCAACAATAGTATGAGTAAGGTGTCTACATGAGTTGCTTTTTAAATGTTTCTTTCATGATCCCGTTTTACATGTTATAGCACATAATTCGATTAATGTCATTGCGTCACCATGATATCCGAATGTTTCATTTTTAATTTGTCGACTTTACCTGCAGTTTGGCACTTTCACTTTCATTCAGGAACATTTCACACATACCCCTTGTGACAAATGAGATATTGGATGCAAGTATGAAACTATCCAGACAGAAACAGACTATCCTGATGCAAAATGCGGGTAAAGTCTTCTACGACGCTAATAGTTGTAGATGTGGTGTTTACATCTCTGTACTGCACTTCAATAATGCAACTAAAATGGGCATACTCCACATGTCTTAATTTGATTTCTTTTTAGTTCGATTATGACTTTAGTCAGATTAAGGTCATCAAAAATTGCTGTTTACATGGTAGACTCTTAGTATCGTATTAAAATCAGATTATTGGTATCCATGTAAATGTACTAAGTGTTGCTTTTTGTTGGTGCGTTCACAGTGCAATGTTTCATAACAGACCAAAATTGTTAAAACGAGTCAAAAAATCTGTCAATTTAATCAATCAAATAAACACCTAGGTGTGAAAGCACCCTAAGAAACGTTCTACCGCTTCTAAACATAGCTATGCCCCTTTATCAAGTCAACTAATAGCTCAAGCCCCGGGAAGTTATGTTGAAGTAAGCTGGCATTCCCTCTACCCATTCTGACAGATCTTTGGCCTGAGCTCAGAGGTGGATTAGTGGTCAACTACCTTTGGCCCAGTAATTCCAACAGTCGTTGTGATTTCCCGGTGGGGTTAGTTTAGAGTAAATGTGTGCACGGGACCCCATCTGTGTTCTCTGCAAAACACGAGCCTCATAAGTCACTTTTATGTAAATTAGACCTGTCATCTCCTGCAGATGAGATGGACAATCATACTGGCCAATCATAACCCTCACTGCAGATACATTGAGAGATGGTGAGGTGTGTGTTTTTTTTATAATGTCCATTTTATTCAAGGTGACCTGGAGGCGGATTCCTGCTCCCATTTTCCTTGCGAACTGGCTGCGCTTGCTCTCGACAGGCTGCGCCAGAGCAGAGGATGCTGGGTAATGAGACAGCATGATTGATCAGATGTCTGCTCGCTGGCCGCCTGCCAAACCTGTGCCGCCCGCTTGTGTAATGTCCAATGACTGGCTTCAACAAGCTCCAAATGCAGGCAGAGAGGAAAAACTCTCCCTGTTACTCACTTCAGATGTGACAGGATGATTAACCCTTGAGCGACGTTGTATGTTTTCTTGATGAAACTGAACGAGAGGCATACAATTTAGACAAACATACTCAAACTCAACAAATTCAAAGGACAATCAGACAGCTGCTCACAACAGAGCATTTCCAGCTGTAATAATCATCCAGTTAGATCATTAGCTAGATAGGAAATGGTCTAAGGTGGTCATTATCTTGTCTAAGATGGTCTCAAAAGGTTATTTACTAGTGTAGTGTGGTCTAAGATTACTAATAACTAGTCTATAGATGGTTCATGGTAGTCATTAGCTAATATATGAATATACTTATTATCTGGAAGCTGGATGGTAACTGCTGTAGCATGGAAATTAGCTGGTCATGAACTTGACTAAGAAGGCTATCAGTAAGTATAAAGCAATGTTTATAGTACATGACAACAATGTAGACAAAAACTGATATGTTTTTTCCTTGCTTTATTGAAAAGAAAAAAAAAAACTTCTACACAACTTCATTTTTGTATTAACATGAACAATGATCAATACATTTATAGGTTGTTTTCAATTGCGGGGTTCTGATGACGCTTGAATTCAGATGGAGGGCAGGAAGTAAAATATGTATGGGAGACATAGAGGAAAGTCTGCATTTTTGTGATTTATAACATAGTTCAGAGGAGACATTAATAGAAAATAGCCTCATATGTTGGGCATGGTCTTTATATCATTATGTGGGAAAACGAACTAAAAATTATTTGCCTGTCATCGAGGCGATAAATACTGTATAAGCTATTACGTTACATGAAAAAATACTATAGTAAATGCTGGAAGCAAGTGTTTGGAAGCATACAATAGATACTTACTTGAGTTAAGCTGTCGTATTAACCGTATTTTTGCTGTGGTACGACACAACTGTAGTAATAAACAAATGATTTAATAGGCTTCAGTTTTCTTCGCTATAATCACAATGCACCACAGTTTACGCTAACATTGCAGTATTTATTACAGTTTATCAGTTTACTATGCTACAGTATTTTTAGCATTCATGAAAAAGAGCTCTACACATTATAAACTTTACTATGTGGTTCAAAAACATGTTTATTATAAATGACAATTTTTTCCCCATGCGAATGTTTACTGTGTATACTTACGTATACAACTATACATAACCAAATATTATACAAAGAAATATTTACATTTATAAAGATTATCTTGGATGTAACTACAATGTAACGACACAGTAATTTCGCTTAAGATAAAAGTTTATTTTTACATGTGTACTGCATACATTATGCATACAACTATAAATAACTAAATACTTGACATGCAAAATACAAAGAAACATTTACATTTATAAATATCTTGGATGTAACTACAATGTAACAACATAGTAATTACATTAAGGATAAAAGTTTGTAATTACAGAATAACCAAATTATATATTTACGTATGAATACAAAAATACTGTTTATTAAATATACAAAAAAACAATTATGTTCATAAATAATATCTTCGATGTAATTATAATGTTATTGTAAATAATGACATTTAAATACATTTAAATAATGACATTTAAATACATGTAAAGGAAAAATGAAGCACTCAGTCAAGTTTACATTATTTTGCACAGTATATTCCACTTTAATGAAAATATATTAAACAAACTCGATAATGTAACCATTTTGAAGAAATTGGCATGTTTTACTATAGATTTTAGACCTTTAGACAGTGCCGACATCTTGGAATATCGCTGTGTCTGATGTCACGGGGTTGGTTCTGTTCCCTCTGCTGAACAGACACAATGGAACATGGAGACTGGAAAGCGTAATTTAACCCAATGCATATAGTTGTGGATGTGGAGCTTGTCAAATAAAAGCACCAGATGTGAGTCTAATATAAACGTATATATATATTTATTCTATTTTTCTTCACGTTTTAATTACCGATCATTTGATGCGTTTTGATTTACTCTCTGTATTATTCTGCCTGTCTGGGTTTCAACCATTATTGTAACAGACTAAACAGGGAGACTGGACAGCCTAATTTAACCCAATGCATGAAGTTGTGGACATGCGTCGCAGAGCTGGTGCAAATACAACAAACACAAGCATTTGAGTGTGTTAAGTTGAGTGGTTTTCTTTTGTTAATATCTTAGTAAATACATGTGTTAGTAAATACATTACTAATTATAACTTGTTTTAAAGTGTGATCAAATAAAATGCAAAAAATAAAAATAACCGTTATGAAGAATTCAGATAAACAACTTCTTATTAAAGATCATATAGTATCCGCTTGTTAAGTGTGACATCACATGAATCAGCTTCCAGGATGAAACGCCATATCAAACAGTTTGGAGAGGCTCATTAAATGCTAATAATAAATTTTTAAAAAAGTGATGTAGTTCTTTCAAAAATCACGATTGCAATATATGCATTTATGTCTAATATCCGATATCAAGAAAGTTATTCATCTTTTATAAATTGCTAAAATATTGACTTTTAGGATGCAGCACGTCCAGAGACTGTTGTGTAAACCATGATTGTATATAAAATTCACTTTAATGTGTGATATGACCAAAAAGTTGTCATGAACAAATATTTTTTCAATTCGAATGACTACCGTCTTGGACCTGGAAACAGTATATCTCAAATGTCAGATATACATCACGACTTAACAAGCAGATATGTATATATATATATATATATATATATATATATATATATATATATATAATTTTATTTTTATTTTTTTGCTCATTATTGTTTTATTTTAGTTTGTTTTTCAGTGATTTTTGTTAGTCGTTTAGTTTGGTTTTAGTTTTTGTTTATTTTGATTTCTTTTTTTAATTTAATTCAGTGAACATAAAAAAAGTAAAAATTTTTAATTAAAGTTTTAGATTTCATTTACTAAAATAACGTGGTAACCTACTTAGGACTGGGTGATAAAGCTGACTTGTTGTTAGATGTGGTTTGCCAAAAACACAGCGACCATCTCAATCTTTCCAGCAGCTTTGTGTTGTCCAAAAGGTTTTTTTTTTTTTTGTTTGTTTCCTGGAGATTTTCCAGCTCTTTTATCAGCACGCTGACACTAAAATGCTTTTCCGAGCAGAATCTTTAGGGTGTGGATAAAAGGTAGTCACAGTGGCGTCTTCTTGCTTCAGCCACTCACTCTCCTGCCAGCTCTTAAAACTGGATGTGCCCAAAGAAACGCTGTTCTCCAATCAGAAAGGCAGGTGCAGCAGTTACGAGGGTGCTTGCGCATATAAATGCAGGCCGTCAAGAGAAGCATGGAGAAAGCGAGCGCGAAAAACTGTTCCCAGGATGGACACAGCAGAGCAGAACAGCTGTGTTATCGCTGCAGGTACACCTCTCGAGGATTTATGTTTTATTTATAAACCAAAATCTCAAGTTTTATCCTGAACCTAAATTCTAGCCCTTGTCTGTGCCTTGACCTTCAATGCTGCAACCAAACATCTGTTTCAAGGCAGTCATCCCAATGTGTGCTCTAGGGGTGGAGGAAAAAATTGATTCGCATATGAATCTTGATTGCATCTTCTAGCGATTCTCATTGATTCTGAAAATTTCATTTGAAAAATCGATTCTCTGAATGCTTGTTAATATTATAAGAAGTGTTGTCAAGGTAAAAACGGCAGAAGGACTGCGATTTCAGTGCAGCACCCGGACAGTTTAAAGACAGCACAGCAACGACAGAAAACACTGACAGAATCACAAAATTTAGTCATGGAAATACACCCTGGCACATGTTGGATTTGATAGATTAAAAGTAGTGCTGTACAGTCTCGTATAGTTATATGGATTAGCGTCTGTGAATATTAAACTGCAATAGGTTATTTATGAAGACTGCATTTCTGTGTGAATGAATGGCAGTTTCATTTAATACTCAGATACTTGCATACTTTCAGTGTCTGCCATCTGACTATATGAGCACATAAAAAAAATCTATTTAATCTCCAGAGCTCATCTCAGTCACTTTACAAGCATTTTAGCATTGTACTATATGTGCAGAAGAGCTTTTTATGTACTGTACACACTGAAAATTGGAAAGTCTTAACAACTGCACATCAAAATAAAAGTCTGACACAATGGAATTGCACCACTTTATGATATATTAAAATGTTTTTTTTTTTTAATAAACTTGTTTTTAGTAGTTTCTCGTAGGACTGCGTTGCTAAATTATAGACGTTTATTTTTAATGTTGCTGTCAGCCAAAATCGCATTGCAGATTTTTTTGTTTATCATAGGAAGAAGAATGCACTTAAGAACAAACTGGTATTTTATCATTTTTTTATCAAAATGTGACCTGATTGAATGTTTTTACTCATATTGTGAAGTATTACACACTGTTTCCACCTCTAATATGCTCAGTATTAGTTTTATGGTAACATTAAAAAAAGAAAAAGAAAAAAAAACAGTATTAATGGCTTATACCTGTCTATTATATTAAGCCATGGCTGTTCATTAGTACCTATAACCTTGTTCTACATCCCTAAACCCAACTGCTATCATAACAACTATTAATAAGTAGTGTTTTATTGAAAGCAGAAGTTATAGTTAATGGTTTATTAATTGCAAGAATGGTACCTTAAAAAGTTTACATATAAATACATAATTGTGTATTGATTTCAAACGTTTCTGCTATTCTAGAGTCATCCACATTATAAATATAAACTTCCTGGCCACTTTTTTAGGTACAACTGCCCAACTGTTTGTTAATGCAAATTTCTAATCAGCTAATCACATGGTGTCAACTCAATGCATTTAGGCATGTAGACTTGGTCAAGACGATCTGCTGCAGTTTAAACCGAGCATCAGAATAGGGAAGGAAGGTGACTTAAGTGACTTTGAACATGGCATGGTTGTTGGTGCCAGACGGGCTGGTCTGAGTATTTCATAAACTGTTGATCCACTTGGATTTTCTTGCAAAACTATGAGAGAATGGTCCGAAAAAGACTAAATATCTAGTGAGCAGCAGATCTGTGGGCACAAAAGCCTTGTTAATGCCAGAGGTCAGAGAAGAATGGCCAGAAGAGCTGATGGAAGGGCAACATTAACTCAAGTAAGCACTCGTTACAACTGAGGTATGCAGAACACGTCCAACCTTAAGGTGGATGGGCTACAGCAGCAAAAGACCACAACCGGATGCCACACCGGTCAGCTAAGAACAGGAAACTGAGGCTTCAGTTTGCACAGGCTCACTAAAATTGGACAAAAGAAGATTAAAAATGTTTCCTGCTCTGATGAGTCTCAATTTCTGCTGCGACATTTGAATGGTATTTGGCATCCACAATGCAAATCATTTGACTGGTTTATTGCCCATGACAATGAGTTCACTGTACTCAAATGGCCTCCACAGTCACCATATCTCAATCCAACAGAGCACCTTTGGGATGTGGTGGAACGGGAGATTGCTCTTGGTCAAACCTGAAAGCAATTGACAGATGTTAGTGAAGTGATAGTGCCCAAAAGACACTAATTATGCACAAATAATTATGCTCTTTTGAAGGAGATTAAAACACAAACAGCATTTCTGAAATAAGAATTTAACAGCAAACTTAATTAAGAAAATTACTATAGACATTAACAAAACAAACATCTTGTTTTAAGCTTAAAACAATATGTAAAATACCCCCACTGCTGGGTAAAAAGCCTTGTGACATTTATGTCAAGAAATCATCAACTGTTAATTATGAAAGTCTATAAGTGGCTGAGAAAGAGAAAATATAATTAATGCATTCTTAAAGTGTGAACAGGAGTTTGTCCGTGAGATAAAGAGTGAACGTGTGAATAAGATCCAGTTGCTTACAGTTTCATCCGTGTGATTCTAAAAGGGTCGTCGCCTCACAAAAGCTTCTCTGAGCTTCTTAGGATCCTTCATCAAAACCCATCAATTACTCTCTTTCTTCCATCGCCTGCCCTGAATAGCATCTCTTCAAAATAAGAACATCAACAGAGCTCAATCTACTGCAGTCATCCGCAGGGTTCGTTTTTTCCTTTTCTCTGCTTTCACAATACATCTCGATACAATTTTTGCCTCTTCTTTGGGGGGGTTAATTGAGTCTTTTGACCTCATTGTCAACAGAGACTGTTTGTGGTTGGAGGGGAAATGAGTTTGCTTCTCTGGCTAAACACAATAGGAAGAATTGAACTCGATCGGATATTAGGAAGATGATGTGTCATCTGTTTCTGAGAATGCCCAATCCCCCAGTGTTTTATGACCATATTGGCATGCCAAACTAGAATAGAAAGACAAACATGAGCTCAAATGTATGCCAGACACAATGTAGGAAAAAAAAAAAAAAAAAAACTATTGGATGGAGCTTTTTGTTGGTTTAGCAGATGGACACAATTAACTTTCTTCCCCAATAAGGGATTAACAGAAAACAAAACATATTGATCAAATTCCTGCAGTTATCAGATGAAATGAATACTGGAGGCAGTAAAAAGAATCAACAGCTAGTATTTGTTTTAATGGCATAAATTATGATTACAAGGCAAATAATTAATGAATCAGGACTGAGTTCTTCATATTCTACATGCTATTACAAAACAATGTAATTGTAGTAAAGTTTAAGACCACCTGACCACCGGAAAGGAGGCGGAGAACCGATGAACTTTTAAAAAGTTTTAATAAAGAATATAAAACAAACTGAAAGCAGTTTCTCACAGAGAACTTGCAGTCTAAACCAAAGCAAACACAGTGTCCAGGCCTAAGTTTGTCCAGGCCTGGACCTCTCTCCGCTTCCTTTGCCATCGTTCCTCCTCTTATAGTCCAGTGCTCCTTCCATGGTATTCGAGGATGTTTCTCGGTATTTACTTACGCCCTGGCCTTGTTCTGTACCCACGTCTCTTGGCCCCGCCCCTTCGCCACAGTAATAACCTAGAATGCATTTACTAAATGCAACATATTAATATTCATATGCACTATGTAAAAGTACTAAAATGTGTTAAGAAATGGTCATGCCCAACTGAGTCTGGTCACTCTTGAGGTTTTTTTTCTTTACTTTTGTCAATTGGTGAAGTTTGTTCCTCAACACTGGCTTGCTTGGTTTGGTCTTGTGGAGCTGTGAATCAATGGATCTGCTTTTCAGTGTTTGGACCTTCAGCAGTGTACACTGAACTGAACTAAACTGAACTTCATCTCTGAAAACTGGACTGGCACAGTTTCAATTTACTATAACTTTCTTTTTTATGCTTCTTTGACACAATCTACATTGTAAAAGTGCTACAAATATAAACATGAATTGAATTGTTTTAAGATTTCTAATATTATTGAAACTCTCTTGTGTAGAAATTTAAATAATTACTTAAATAATAAAGTGAGATTAAATGTCAAAAATGAGTCAGTTTGAGTATACGCATACATAGACTGGTTCTTTTTTAAAGCAGTGAGTTTCAATAAAAGCAAAAATACATTTCTAGTGCACATTCTTTCTTTAACACAGTTGGTTATTTACATTAAGGTTTTGTGTAAGTGGTGTTGTTGTGATAAAGCATTACTTTTTTAGCACAATCCTTCAGCTGTCTGATTTTCAACATAATGAAATGTTGCCAAATTCATGTTTGTTTGTTTGATTATGTAAATTGCACCCCTCATTGGATATTTCACTTTTAAACACTTTTTTCATAAATGTGTTGTTTTGAACCCTATGTTAACCTGTAGTTTGATTATCTGTTTGGTAAATTAATCTGGGTGTTTGGAGGCTAATAACCGACTCACAAATTACCTAAATGGGGTCTTCTGATGTGCTACTGGTGTAATTATATATATTTTATTTTATTTAATCTAATTAAAGGAATTTATAGCCAGTGGAGGTATCAGCTGAACATCAAATCAATATGTTTTACTTTTACTTTCTTGGTCTTAATATGAACATTCATTGATATAATATTATGGTTCTTCTGAACATGCTATTAGCATTAGCAAAATAGATATTTTAACATTAGTTTAGCATTCAGTCCAGCTTTTTTATGTACATGTAACATCATATCTTGGTTGCAAACAGCAATAAAGTTGGTGCAAAATGAAACTTCCTGATATGTGTTTGGGCACTAATCGATTACAGTACCAATGATGTTTATTATTAGCTAAATACACAGTAGTGTTAAAGGTTGAGTTTAAAATTTGATATATTAATTGATTTGATTGATTGAAATGAATACATATTATAATCATTTGACATCATATTTTCTACTATTTTTGAGCAGGAGCAATTGCATTAAACACAAAAAAACAAATATCTTTAAGACAAAGCTAGCTTTAGCCATCTTTGCTAGCACAGTGATTTACATGATGTTTTGTTCAAAATAATATAGAAATACAAAGTGTACTACTCCTTCTTGGGTGACGCTGGAACACAAATAGTGAGACGGTGCTCACTGCAGAGCCATTTGAGCAGAGTTGAGCTCCAGCGAGGGGGAGCATGAGCTCTCGCTCCTCCATCTAAAAGCTGTTTTAATGCGTACACCAACCCCACCCCTAACCCTACCCCCAGTGACATCACTTATAGAAGAAGTGCAAGAAAGGAGGAGCTCAAGCTCAAGCTCCCCCTCGCTAGAGCTCAACTCTGCTCAAATGGCTCTGCAGTGAGCACCACCTGCAAATAGTTTGAATAGTCATCCTTTAATCTAAATTTCTTTGGAAATCCTATCTTGTTTTGTCATTCAAAATCTGAGAACTGACAGGGGACAAGGTAATACACACCTGTCAGTCAATAACAGTGGGCAGGGATAAACGCACTGTGACGTCACTATAACCTCAAAATACAAACTGGCTGTGTAAACACTATTCCAACACACCTTTCGCTTGAAACTCCTATTAAAAGTGGATTTTACATGGCTGGTGGTTTTTAAAACGTAAGTCGGAAACTCTGTAGTTGGTTATACATAGCCTGTCATTGTTTTGGTTGCCAAGTACTTGCTTTTAGACCAGATAGATAATATGCCTGCACAAAACCTGTTCACAAAAGCATTTCTTTTATTTATTTTCCCTTTTTTTGTGTGTACTTTACACAGAGATGATAAATGGTATCATTTTCAAATACATGCACTTTGAAACCAGTTTTCAAAAGTTTACATTTTCAGGGCCACAAAACACCATTGTTGTGTAAATGAACTACCAAATCTGGCATTCAGTTTTCGCTGAACACGATGCAGTGTAAATGTACCCTTAGGCATTGTTTTACCTATTAATTCTGATGTTCTACAGTCATTTTTCATAATCCAATCAGTTCAATTCCCTTACTGCATTTGTCTCTTTCCACTGAGAAATAAGTCTGATTACAGATGGTTATGACTGTCAGTGTTGCACACTCAAGGCTAGAGGAGGGTTTATTCAGGGCTTTAAAAGACACGCAGGACCAGAGGCCAGACACCTGGGTTAATCCGAGCTGTTTTACTCTGGCAACATGTGCATTCACACACCTCAAAGGAGGAAGGTCACGGCTTAAGGGTCTGCTGTCAGATATGGAGATTTTTCGCTGCAATTTAGTCACATTTTCTTACGTGTTAACCATTACCTTTCTCTGGCTGTGTTGTTGGAAGCAGCTGTCTGCTGTGTCAATCAGTCATCTGTGCGCTTGTCTGGTTCTACAGGATGAGCTTAACTTTTACCTCTAAATTAACTCCCCAGAGGGAACAAAAGATGGGCTGAGGAGTGAAGTTTTACTGAGCTTTTGGTTTCTTCTCTTGCAAGGACTGGACTTAATAATAAAAATAATTGCACAATCCATTGATACCTTTTTAACATTTTTGAGATTTACATTTTGTGATTCTGGCATTTGTTTTTTTTTACCTCCTTTGTAAGTTTATTGGGCAATTAGTTTGTTAAATTGTATCAGGTGTGATAGACTACACTTTAAAAAAAAATGATGGGTTCCACTCAATAGGCTCTATCATACACCCGGCGCAATAAAGTGCAAGACGTGTTTGGTGTGATTTGGTGCTATTTTCAGAACAGCGCAAGCCTAATTTTCATGTTTTGTGCTATGTTGCTTAAAAAGCAAATCAATTTGCACCACTTTTGGGATTCATAGGTGTGCTGGGCTATAAAGAAGGTGTGTTAGGGCACATTGTTGGAGCATTGCTATTTTGAGGAACTGAAATAGACCACACCATTAACCAACTGAAAGCCTGTCTAAAGTCCAGCGCAAAGTACATAGCTTAATGCACACTGAATGTGCAGCAACACACACAAATATCTTTACATATGAAAAATTAAAGATTAAAATGTTACAAAATTATTATTTTCTGCATAAATTTAAAAACCACTACCTGCATGTCTTTATGTTGAAAATCTTTTTTTTTTTTTCAATTTATTCACGACAATTTGCATTTGGAATATTAGTATTGGCAGTAATATGTATTATATGCATATTTGTATTTGTTTTAATAAAAACAAGTTTGGTTTGGGAGATGTATGCATCCCCATATGGGGCATAAGAATAGGACGTGTGTTTAGATATAACTCAGTTTTTTGACCACACTCATGTTATTATTGTTTATTTATTCATTTGCTGGAAATTAGAACTGAATTTAGAAATAGTTTTGAAACAAATATTTGCACTTAACAAACAAAATTAAATACGTAAACTAATGGATGTCCTCAGTATAGTGTGTACAACACAGTTTCCTTGTCCACGAAAGTAAAGGAGTAAAGTAAAAATGAAAAATTAAACTAAAGAGAAAGTAAAGTGGTTGAACGAAGGAGTCTGCCATGTAAATAGCAAATGTGCCATGGTGCGACACATCTGACTCTTAAAAGGAATGGGAGATGAGACTTTGATTGGTTTAATGCATGTAATGCCTAAAAACTCATTAAGAAAATAAGCACAACCCTGTTAGACCATGCGCAGGGGCACAGACCATATTTTTCCATTCTTAAAATAGCAAAAAGTGTATTCAGACACACCCATATGCTTTTGTACCATTCACTTAAGACATTTTGCCTAGATTGTTAAAATAGAGCCCAATTCCTTCATGTTTTCCACAACAAGTTAACTTGTTAAGATGTTTGAGTGGAAACATTATGTTATTAATAGTATTTTAAGAGCAGCAATGGCAGAGTGGAGAATTTTTGCTAATTGAATGTTTAAGTGTTTCTTTTGGTCAAGCACTCGCATGCCTCAAGTTTGTTGATTTTTGTTGTTTAGTTTTTTGGATGTGTGCACATTTTACTTTATAACACTTTATTCATTAATACGTTATGTATATTGTATTTAAAATTGTTGTACTATATGTTCTAAAAACACTATTCGCTTTATAATGTTGGTTAACAGGAGTTAAATAAAAAAGTTAAATAATAAAGCAATGTATCAGAACATTTACCATAACAGGAAAGTGTTAAAAGCATAAAGCATACAGATCTTAGCCAGAGTGCACTGTGTTTAAACTATAGCTGTTCTGACCAACTTTTGGTAACACTACTAGTCTGGTTTCCATTATAATGTGAAGCAAATATTTTCAAAGGCCTCAAAAATAAAAACTGAATTAAAAGAATTGAAATGAAATATCCAATAAGTATTTAGAATGGCTGACTAGTATTGGTGACCTAGTTTTAAACAGTAATCCAAGCAAGCATAATGGAGAGATCTTATTTGTCGGGTTGGCATAATGTTCACTACAGTTTATTCTGCAAATGTGTTTTAAAATGAATTATTGTAATGCTATCTTGTTTTAAAAGTAGTTCTGTTCAGAGCAGACTCTACACTCACTTCTCCCTCAACTCTCTCCCTCTGTTTATCCTCCTCTCTGTGCGAGGCGGTGCAGCTTGTGCCACCACCACTATAATCCTCAGCCATGGCAGCGGATGAAGGTCCTGCTGTGGCAGAAAAAACGCCTGTTATTTTGAAGCGACTGTCTAAAGGGTCTGTTTCTTTTTTTCCCCTTCTTCTTTATCTCTCTCTTATTGTTTTGACCAGAGACACACTGACGCTCCACTCTCACACAAAAGAAGAGTTGTTTAAAGATGTTGCTGATTAACTGTTTTATGGGCCGGGTCTGTCCGGAAAAAGGTCCTAACTGACTTTTTTGACCAACATTTTACACCAAGACCCCAGCACCTTCAACTAAATAGAACCTTAAATAAATAGAAAGTTTTTTTTCTATTTATTTATTTGTTTAATTTATTTTTTATGCACAATCAGGTAAAAGAATTGTGTATTGAATGTAATTCTACTATGCAGAAGATGTATCGGCGTAAGATGTACATCGACTGAGCAGGAAAATGCAGTGTCTGACAGATTTATGACATTGTTTATGTAAGTGTGGACAACAAACCCAGTCTCATGTTACATATGATTATTTTTGGAAAATAACCAACTGCATTGAATGAATCAAATTTATTGATTTTTAATTTGACAAAAATCATTGTGATATTAATTAGATATTTTTCATGAAGATTTTCTTTGTAAATTTTTAATGGTACATTTATCAAAACTCAATTTTTCAGTTGTTAATATCCATTCCTAATTATTTTTTTATCCTGCAGATTCAAGATTTCAAATAGTATCTCAGCCAAATATTACCAAAGTATACATTTGTGAAAACCTTAATAATTCATCTCTCAGATAATATTCAAATCCTATTTTTAAAAGAAAATATATGCACTTTTTTTGTGGTCAAATGTCACATATTGTTAATAAGAACAATAATTATGTCCATATCTTGTTTTTTGTAAATATATTTTTACACTATCACACTATCATGATTTTTTATTTTTATTTAATTACCATAATAGCCAATTAAATGTATATTTTCTAATGTGTTCAAGGCTTTTTACATCTAAACTTTAAATTTTCTCTGCCCGTGTTTTTGTTTATTTGATTGTTTATGACAAACAACCACAAAGACAAGAGGAAATTGATTCATTTGTTGTTTCCGAGTGACATTTTTATTTGTACTTTTATTTTTCACACATCCTCAGGGTGCATGCAAGACTTTATTAAGGCAAAACACAACATACTTTATAATGAAGAATAAAATGACTTTGCATAGCTCTGAGCATCAAATCTTAATGGAAGGCCATTTTCAAACACAGGACTGAATACTTTCTGTTGTTCAGTCTCAATGGTCTCTCTGTGCACATAAACCCACAGTCTATGCTGTCACATTGATGATGCAGGAAGAGAGCCATGTTTATATTTATGGAAATATAAAGAAGGAAAAAAAGCACTGTATTCAAAACTATCAATAGAATTAAGTGTAAAGGTGAAGGATTAATCAGTTCATTTATTGTTAATTTAAACGATGATCGTTCATGACAATTTGTGGAAATTGCGTCCCTACTTTGACCACAGAGAAAGACATTAGAGTTGGACACCCCAGACCTACCGTTTGTTTGTTTCAAGCCAACTGAATGAAAGTCAATTCACAGCGGCGGCTCCAAAAGCACGATGTCCATGCAGCCGTGGTGACCTTTCAGGACCCCGACAGCGGACACAGAGACTGAGTGCTCACAGACCATCTAAAATTGCGTATCGTCCTCCAGCAAGCAGTGGCTCCATGCCACAACTATCCAGTCCAGCTCTGTCTTTTTCATGAGGGCAGGCTGAGAGTCAGCAAACCATAATATGACTGAGTTCCCTGCTGCCCTGGGCCAGCAAGGTGAGCTGATGGTGTCTGTCAAAGACTTGGTGCTTTCTGTTGACTTTGGCCGGGTCAGAGGTGCTCATCAGCTACACCAAAGAAGCAGAGTTGGAGATTGCTACTAAAAATATGGTCACACTTTGCAATAAGGTTTCGTTAGTTAACGTATTTACTAACATGAACAAATAATAAACAATATGTATAGAGGATTTATTAGTCAAAGTTTCATGTTTAATATGCATCACTGAAATTCAAATAACATTAGTTGATGCACAGTGTGTTAACATAAGCTAGCATTAACAAAGATGAATAAATACTGCAATGCCGAGTTCAGTTTGCATGATTTTCAAAGTAGTCATGTTACGGATGTTTTCACACTGCATGACTATCTGGGTTAGTGTTCTGTCAGTGCTGTGTTTACACTGTAGGATGGATCGGCGACAGGAGATCCACTGTATGACTTTAAAATAGGAAGAATCACAGACAACTTTGTCCAAACTACACAACCCAACAAACGCGAGAAGTGACATGGAAACATCACGTAATATATCTTTTGTTATTAACTACATAATGGAAAAGAAGGCTTTAGCTTTAGCAACGTGGGTTGCTCACCTGGCTTTTAAAAAGAATTAACAATCTCTCCTCAACTTTTTTTTTCTATTTCAACCTTATTGTGATATTGATTAGATTAAATTTACACTAGTTTTTCCTCTATTTCTTGGGTCCAATTTAACTGAAAATGAGCACTTTTAACTTCTCCCCCAGCCTCCCGCTGGCCTGCAGGTACCCGTACTAATGAATGCTGCCCTCTCATTGGCTGTAGGTGATCGCCGATGTTATTTTCAATCAGATCTGACAGCTCCAGATATTTAGCATACCAAATATCCCACGGGTATCAACGACTCATCGGCGATTCTCTTATATCGCGTCCTTGATAGTTCATACTGTGTGATTGTTACTCGTGTAAACAAGCATCGATTTGCCTGAGATTTCTCAAAACCTGTCAGGGCTAAAATTATGCAGCCTTTACTCAGCATAATAAATGCATTGTTCATTGTTTTTTCCATGTTAGCCAATACATTGACTTGCATTACTAATACGATCTTACTTTAAAGTGGAACTTGCTTGTTTATCTACTTAGTTTAATTAGTTCTTTTTTTCTTTATCCATTTACTTAGTTTGGAAAAAATGATGTACATTTAGCTACTTTTTTAGTAATGTTTAGTTTGTTTGTTAATTTTTTATTTTTATTTTTGTAAATATTTAGATACAATCAATATTACAAAATACACAAGGAGATTCAAATTTCATATTCTTCAGATTTTCAGACTTTCAGACAGATTCAGATATTTTTATATTTATAAACCTCAAGTATTTTTTGAGATTTTAACAGATATATGTGTTTTGAGCATTAGTTAAGACAACATTAGCACCTGTCAGCTTTAATTGTGGGAAAAAACTGGCTAATTTTGTGATTTCTCTGCTAACTTCATCTTCTGGGTTTAAAATAATTTTTGAGGCAGGATCATAATCAGTGACGTTGCTAGTGAAGCGATGATGCGTCTGCTTCTCATTATTATTCATAGCTGAGTTTACTTATCCTATTAGAAGACACTGCTTCCCAATTATTCATGAGAGCATTTACTTTTTTCGAAAGCAAGTCAGACTTGCAAAGCTGGGAGACCCAATGACTGGGTGAGACCGCTTCTGCACACGGCACGCAGTATTTAGCCATTCATGAAGGCTTTGTATGTGTTTATTTCTATGATCCACAGAGTTTGTTGCATGTTTTCTCTGTGATGCTGTCAGGGCCATTATAGCAAAGCAAATTTCTGTCGGAAGAGCTGTACGAAAATTGCAGAATGGCTTACTATGTTTTTTATCAGTAGAGTTAGTTGTCATTCGGATACGTCACCTATATCCATGCTGCTGTGTTTGTTACGTGTAAAATCCTTCAGATTAATTGCAGGGCTAATGGTTGAAATTGATAGGGTAAGAGACCTGCTGCACTGCGTCTGCATTCAGACCCGGGATTGAGGAGGAGAGAAGTCATTCATAGTGTTTAAATAAACACGAATATCTTTAAAATGATATACCAAACTGTGATTATGTGTACATAAGGTTACAAATACCATATGTAGCAGGGCATAAAAATTGCTTACTGTTTATTTCTTTGCATTTTAACTCTGTAAACTATAAAATCATGGGTCTCCTTACGGTTTGTATCTCATTTTGTGAGCCAACTGGCTGTTGCTCACTCCCCGCATTTCCTCCTGCTCTGCACTGTGGCCACATCCATTCTTCCTTCGGCTTGCATCGCTCCATGACTATCATAAAGCATTTTTTTTTTAAATTCTGAATTAGAATTGAATCAATTTATTTTTTTTATTAAGTATTTCATTTTGTGTAACATTATAACTTTATATAAAGATAATTTAGATGAGTATACTCTAGTGATTTAGAAATTATATTATGATCATTAATTAAAGATATTTAAACAGAAATCTTAAAAACATATTGTAAAACTATTTTTAGAAATGTAATTATTATTTATGTAACTCTTGTGCACATTGAAGACAAAACAAGATCCTATTGCCTATTGCAATTCTATATTAAACCAATTTTGGTAGATTGTCAACAAATTATGCACACCATCTGATTATGCATTTTATTTTAGATCTTTTTGTATATTATGTCTATATATTTAAACATTTATTTATTTACCAGCTGCATATTTAAATGAAAACACAAAATCACTGGACTAAAAGAAAAGTGTTCTGTATTATGGTGTCATTTTAATGAGTAACGCTTTCCTAAGAGCCATGTCTCAAGGTTACACACACATATGCTCTGTCCCTGAGAAGATCAAGCAGATGCCTTTATTTCTGATGAAATATCTGAAGAAAGAAAATGGGTGAAGCATGCAGGTTGATGTAACTGCCATGGTTTAACATGCAAGTATGCTTAATCTGTTCTGATCAGTGGGGGGGAAAGAAATCTGTTTTTGACACTTAATGGTCCCCTGAAGTGCCGTGAAATGTATGACTTTGTTAGATGTGTGACGTACAGTATACACTATACTATAGCTATATTTGTCTTCTCATTTTTAAAAAACAACCTATAGCGTTTCGTTTACCAGATATTTTAAGCCACATCTGACTCATGACAGTCAAAGTAATTCTGAGTCAATGTATTCTTTTCTCTGCTTCAAAATACAGCATTGAATGTATAAATCAAATGAGTCAAATGTGTTTTTGGCCCTGAGTCGAATTTGGACTGATGTGCACACAGTACAATGGCTCACATGATAATAACATCAATTTAATTAAACTTTATTTGCCCCAATGAAAATCATATTTACACTGTCTGAATTACTTATCCACTATCTGATGTGTGCGATTCACTATATAGAAATAGTTGATAATAGTTGAGTAGTTGACCATTTTTTAATCCTTTCAGCCTGTCTTTGGTTCTGGTGGGAGCACATTTAGCTTAGCTTAGCATAGATCATTGAATTGGATTAGACCATTAGCATCTTGAGTAATTCTCCTATTTAAAGCTTGACTCTCCTTTAGTTACTGTATATTGTTTATTAAGTCTGACCAAAAATTAAAGGCTAAAATGAAAAGAAAATGAAAGGTTGTATTTTCTAGGCTGATGTGGCTAGGAAGTATAAAAATCTTGACAAATATTTGATGATAAAAATCAAGAAACTTCTTTAGCCTAGAAATTGGCTTAGAAAATATGAACTTATAATTTTTAATCAGTCTTGGTAGCTTACATAATAAAAGAGACAAACGTTAAATAGGAAAATTATCAAAACTTATTATTTTTTTCAATTTTTAAGTGAGATGCTAATGGTCTAATCCAATTTAATGATCTATGCTAAGCTAAGCTAAATCCGAGATTGTATGAATAGATTAACAAAAAAATGAAAAACTAGGGAAGATATAAAATAAGTCTATTTTCAAAAAAAAAAGAAAAGAAACAAACAAATCATCAGTATGAACACACCATTACATATGAATAAGTGAGCTGTTTTGGCCTTTAGGCTTTAGGAGGGTTGTGATGCTTTTGAATATGTCTGCTTAATATATCGTTACATCATTGTTATCGTAATGTGTTAATTTGCAATAGACAGATCACAGGACATATGCAATGTAGAGTTCGAATTATAATTTATCATTTTCATTTGTTTTTGATGCCTGGAATTGTATAATGACTTTAAAAAAGCAGTCAGGCATATAAGAAATTGTACCACTTGTGACAAAATGTATTAAATTATTTATATTTTAGTCATTCAGTTTATGTGCTTGAATACTGCTAGACTCTGGAAAAGATAAAACACTTTATTTTTGTTGTATATTTTTCTTGATTGTATTTATAGATTATAATGCATGAAAATACTCACAACACATGCAAATACAGAAATGCACTGCAAATAACCAAAATGTCTCTGGGACCCCAAAAAATTTATAGAACTGTTATTAGATTTTTAATTTTTTTTTTTTTTGGAGATGCTCTAAAAACGTTTTTCCAAACAGAGATATTAAGTCATCTGGTGTAATGGTATTCATAGCACAATATTTACAGTTGAAGTCAGAATTATTAGCCCCCCATTATTTATTTTTTTATTTACTTTTTAATATTTCCCAAATTATGTTTAACAGAACAAGGACATTTTCACACTATGCCTGATAATATTTTTTCTTCTGGAGAAAGTTTCATTTGTTTATTTTCAGGCTAGAGTAAAGGAAGTTTTTATTTTTTTTAAAGTCATTTTACGGTCAAAATAATTAGCCCTTTTAACTCATATATTCTTTTCTATAGTCTACAGAACAAACCATTATTATACGATAACTTGCCTAATTACCCTTACCTGCCTAGTTAACCTTTAAATGTCACTTTAAGCTGTATAGAAGTGTCTTAAAAAATATCTAGTAAAATATTATTTACTGTAATCGTGGCAAAGATAAAAAAAAAAAAATCAACTAGAAATGTGTTATTAAAAGTATTATGTTTAAAAATGTGTTGATTTTTTTTCTCTCTCTGTTTTATTGCAAAATAAACAAATATCGCAATGCTAGATTTTTCCAATATTGCACAGCCCTACTTCTGAAACTAGAAAGCATTTGATCGGTCAGAAACACTAATTGGAAGTTGCAATAAAATAAATGTTAAAAAAAAGCATTAATTCTTATTTGTACAAGTGAAAAACTACAGAATGTTTTGAATAATATGAATATTGCCATTGTAACATGTCACTGTTTTGGAGAACCCTAGCTTATAGAAAACTTGAACATATTTATATTCAACACTCTCCAAAAAAACGTTCATTCTGATTTTAGGAACTTAAATCATGAACGTCAGATGTGGAATTGTTGTCAGTCCAATGGCGCACAGGATATTTGAAGCTCATACACTAACCATTCTATCAACTTTTGCAGTCTATTTTAACAGTGTAGTTTTTATTTGCTCAACACGCTGTCCTCAGCAACCTCAGAGTTTCTTTTTGTATGACAGCTTATTTAGATCCTTCTTTTTTTCACATCCCATTTCTTTAACTTGTATTATGACAAGTGTTGTCACCGCTTTCTTCAGCACATAAAAAACAAAACACTTGTCAAACAAACTGACCCAAAAATGCCTAAATATTTCTAATTTTGGTTGCAGCTGTTTTCGTTTCTTCTAAATTAATTGCATCTGGCATTTGTGCACTATTAGCGTAGTGTGCCGAAAGTGATGTGTATTATCCATGAGTTCATGCATTATACACACTCTGGTAATGCACTAAAACAGGCCTGATGCAATTTGCATGAGCTTGTTTGTTTTAATAAAATTCACAAGATCAAGAATCATGTCTTTGTGGCCTTAATTCCCCCTTAGCCTGATTGTAGTCTGAATACATTTCTGTGTGATGAGGATAAACAAATCACTATAGTTTATTTATACGTTTTCCCATGAAAAAAGAGCAAAGGGATATACTGTAGTGCATGCTTAAAGTAAGCTAAGTAATTATTCAAAAAATCGTGCTTAATATTAAAATAATACTTACAAATATATATTAAAGTATTAGATGAGTGGTTCATTCCACGTTGGCGTCCCCTGATTAATCAAAGCCGCAAAGAAAATGAACGTATGAATTAGATGAGGGGTTTAGTTATAGGGGAGGTGAATTTTTAGTTTAAAGCAACTGTTTGGTTCTGTTACCAGGAGGAGTTGGGTGACAACTGAGGTGAGGATACACATGCAGTTTATTAAGTCAAGGTTGTACAGGCAATGGTAAAAGACGGGCAAACAGTAGCATAAAGGTAATCCAATACCGTAGCCAAAAACAGGCAAGTTGTCGGTACAGCCGGTAAAGAATCAATAACGGAAAAACCATACAAGGATCAAACACGGAATGACTAGATGGGATTACCGCTTTATAATGCTACGATAACAGTGAACAAGACTCAGCAAAGATGTGTCTATGTGTGTGTGCTGTCTTTATAGTCCATCAAATCAGTCCTTGAGCAGCTCCAAGCCATGTGTGTGAGTGTGTGTGTCTGTGTGTGTGTGTGTGTGTGTGTGTGTGTGTGTGTGTGTGTGTGCATAATTAACAGAAAACTGGAACAGGTGTGTGTGAGGTGCATGACAGGATTTATAGTCCATATGGTGACAGGATTGTAGTTTGAGTGAAAATGAATGATTCCCAGCATTCTACAAGCCTGAATCACTGGTGATTGTGACAGGTACGTTATAGTTCTGTTAAGTAAATAATTCTTTGTTTACTTGCTGCATCCCAGACAGCAATATTTTAGCAGTAAAATAAGATGAATCATTGTCTGGTTTTCAGTAGTATTACTGCACTCTCTCAGTGTATATTAATACAATTTTGTTGTTCGCTTTTGGCATTTGATAGAGCAATCACTGTAATGCCTTACAGATAAGAATTGCAAATAAACTTACAGATGTGTCTACTGAGAATGCGCGAGTGAAGGAACCAAACACAATGTTGCAGTACTGCATGGCACAGCACAAAATGGTCTAACACAAGAAAGACATGACCAGTAGGGGGCAGTTATGTAGCGTAGTGAAACTGAACTGACATACTGTAGAGCATGTGAGTGGAGCTGAGCAGCGTGACGCTCTGCTAAGCATTACGCTCTGTGGTTGTGCGCTCTGCTCGCTAACTGCCCAAAGCAAGCTCTCTGTTAACATTACGCTCTTGCTTACCAGTAAACCAATACCGCTCAGCTTTCTCTTGTAGGCTTACTTAAAAAAAAAAAAATTGTAACTAAAAATCTTGAATAACTGTCTAAAATTAAAGCACATCAATACAATAAGTTTCTGTTTCATAATTACATTTTTTTTCAGGACAGTTTTTTAATAATATTTTAATATACTTCAGTGATTTACTGTGTATTTTATAGCCTATTTATTTAGACAGCTGTGTGTGTTATCTATACTGTTTAACTGACTGTTAGCCTATTTTAAACTATGGAGCTCTGAACATAGTTCAAGTTACAAATTCGCTAATGCACTCACCCTATTTTACTCTTCTGAAGTATTCTGAAGACTCCACACAAGCATTCCGAAGGGGTCATTTACACATCTTTTTGCAAAGTTATGAAAAGCTGCCTTTGATGTGTTTGGTAAACCCTAGAATACAAATTGTTTAAAAATGATAATGTCACCGGCGTAAACAAACATACACAACAATAGATATGTTTCCTTGTGAAAATGGGAATTAAACGTATGCGCAAAACTGGAATATCTCATAAAACACAAGCTTAGAGCCGCCAACGGCACATCATCACTTCTATACAGGTCCTGTTTACTAACAAGATGCCAGAGCCAAAAACTGGCTTGGCATTCTTAATACAGGGATTGTGGACGTTTTCGCAGATAGGTGCAAAGGGAAAACCTGCAGTGTTTGGCTACATCATTGTTGTGTAAACAAAACCCGAGGAGAGGGTAAAGCCTACAGTAATCCCAACGCTCACATGCAGTACAGTAGTGTAAGGGACTGAGAGTGTCCCTCATGACTGCTGTTCACCTCCATTAAGCAGCCAGTGAAGTTGAGTCCTCCACTCATGAAGCTGCTGAATTTCACTCAGCTGAGGTGCTGAGCAACGTCCTGACATGCTCTGTCATGTTGTCTTAAATGGGTCATAGCATGCTTCTCTCTCTCTCTCTCTCTCTCTCTCTCTCTCTCCTTGATGTCCACATACTGTATACTGTAATGTTAGCAGCGGTTCTCTAAAGAACAGTACAGTAGATGCACTTTGAAGTTTAGAATTAAACAGGCAGATTTTTTGGAGCTTTTTTACATTTAAGACTTAATTTAATACAGTGTTGTGTTTGAACTTATTTGAAGTTACAGTAACAGTTTGCTGATTGTTTTTTCTTTAAACATTTTTATTTCTTTGCTTCACTGTGACTACAGATTTTTTCCTCATAAGTTTAATGTTTTAGAAAGGTACCTGGCAGTAGTAGTTTTTTTTTTTTTATTTACACTTAAATATTCAGAATGTTTGGCGTTTAAAAACTCAAAAACATACTTCAAGAGTTCACACTTAGCTGATGATTAATTATAAGCTTGTTTGGCATGCTGTCCCGGGAGAGAGCCCTGAGCTCATGAGATCCTCGAGCCCAGGACTCCCTCCCGTTGCAAAGCGGGAGGGGAGTTTGAGCTCAGGTAGATCTCGGGAACTCCCCTGCTGTAGCAAGTGAATGCTCTTGAAACTAATTACTAACTAGGAGCGTGTCTATGTTGACAATTTGGCTTGTTCAATTGGCTTAATTGCATGTTTTTGGGTGGTGGGAGGAAACCGGGGAACCCGGGGGAAACCCACGTGAGCACGGGGAGAAGTGCAAAACTCCGCACAGAAATGTCTGCTAGTTTTGGTAGAGCCAGGAACCAGAGACATTCTTGCTGTGAGGCGACAGTGCTAGGCACTGGGCCACCGTGTCACCCGTCTAAGAAGGAGGCGTAGGGGAGGAAGGGGGGACTCTTCAAAACGAAGATAGCAATGGAATAAACCCCAGGGTATTTATAGTAGTTTAGGAGTCATCTGATTGGATAGTAGTGAATTGGATAATGCGGGTCAGCTGCTAGCAATCATAAGCACGTGATCCTCTCGAAATTTGTTTATACATAAACTTCACTTCAAGAGTTCACACTTAGCTGATGATTAATTATAAGCTTGTTTGGCATGCTGTCCCGGGAGAGAGCCCTGAGCTCATGAGATCCTCGAGCCCAGGACTCCCTCCCGTTGCAAAGCGGGAGGGGAGTTTGAGCTCAGGTAGATCTCGGGAACTCCCCAAAAATGCCTTTGAATAGCTCGGGACAGCAGCCGCGTATTGAAGAGCCCCCCAAAAAGCAGGTGTAACAAGCCATATCCGGCTGCTGGATATAGCGTTGATAGCTTAGGAAGAGAAGCTTCTAAGGGAGCAGAGCAAAGTAGGCTGCTAGAGCTTAGGCGGGGTGGGGGCAGGGCTGGATAGACTCCGCGGGAGTCAAGGCTCAAATATATACACCCCTGCGGGGGTGGGAGCTGGGGTTAGTTTGCTCAAGCAAGAGTCTGGAAGATTTGGGCGGTGGAGACTCTTGCATGAGAGGGTGGGAGGTGGCCAGGGCCTGAACTCCTGCGGGAGTTGAAGCTCGTTTTAGTCGCCCCTGCGGGGGCTAGAGCTGAGGATTGAGGGCCTATGCGTAAGGAAGAACATAGCGAAAGAGTGACGCTGAAAGAAAGACAGTTAGCGGAGGACTCAACGCTGGAAAAGAATTGAGGAAATAGGAGGGTAAGGATATAAGAGGGAAGATCAGAGAAGGGTAAAAGTAGCGGAAGCACTCACGCTGTAAGGAAGAAAGAAGGGGCAAATAATTGCCAGGCGGAGAATCTCAACGCCAGAAAGAAGAAAAGGAGAATATAGAAGTATATATGCATATATAAATATATATGAATATATATGGTTATTACATGGTAAGGGCCGGGCGTGGGTGGTGATTGACTCTTGCGAGAGTCGAAGCTCGGAGCGACCCCTGCGGGGGTCAGAGCTGCTGTGGGCATTTCCCCTGCTGAAGTCTGGGAAAGGGAGGGGGCGGTGGAGACTGCAGCAGGGGGTGGCCGGGGCGGGACTCTTGCGAGAGTCGAAGCTCGTTTTAGTCACTCCTGCGGGAGTTAGAGCTGAGGATTGATGGCCTATGAGAAAGGAAGAAAAGAGAGGGCGGAGGAACTCGACGCCAAAGGAAGAAAAGGAGAGAGGGGATAACCTGCGTGCGTGAGCATGCACGTGCGTCTATTCCTGTTTCGGCATGTGCATGCACACGCATTGGAACAGGTATACATCGGATGTATGCGTATAACATGCGCATACATACCATTTCTAATGGCCTGGGTGGGGCGCAAATGGTGACTCTTGCGAGAGTCGAAGCTCAGCGTGACCCCTGCGGGGGTCAGAGCTATGGGGGGGGGGGGGGGGGGGGCAGTAAGAGTCGGGAAGAGGGAGGGGGTAGTGCAGGCTCTTACTGGGGATGGTAGTGAAGGGGTGGCCGGGGATGGGCTAGGGGTGACTCGCGAGAGTCGAATTCGGATTGAACCCCTGCGGGGGTCAGAGCATGGTGAGGGAAGGAGCATAGTAGGTTTGAAAGGAAAGTTAAGAGCATACATGCAACCTGCACAACATGTAGTGCCCCTATGTTCACATACTCATTGTTTGCACGCACATATGCATACTTAGACGTACACCTGTACCCATGCATATCTGCGTGCAACATGCATGTGTATGTGTGCAAACGCACGCTGTCTTTGCGCGAGCAATCACACACATTCCATGCGCACCCATACGCAAGCACACACGCACACGTACTCCAGCCTACTTAGGGTCGAGCTCGTACCCCTAGTTGGAGTTTGGAATTTAGCTGATTAGGGCTAGCTGGGCTGTCTTGAGGTGGGATCGGCTGAGGCGAATGTAAGCTTTGAAGGCATCGGAGGACCAGCGGCCTAGGGTCTGGATTGGTGTGGGGATAGACCTTTGTGAGCTGCTGTGGTGGCTGCGCCAATTCTAAATGAATGGCTGGAATACAATTCGGGGGAAAAGCCCGAAAGGCGAAGGACTTCTTTCAGATGTTTTTGAAACCAAAAAAAAAAAAAAAAAAAAAAAAAAAAAAAAAAAAAACGGGTTACTGGACGGTTAGCGTCATCAGTAAAAAGTGGGGCATGTGGGTCAGACTCTTTTGCTCTCCTGAATGGAGAAAGCTAGGAGAGTTTGGAATGGCTGAGTGGGGGAAAATATGTTAAAAATGTAAATAAAATAAAATGCCCTTTGCTTATCTGATCTGTTTTGCTTTGCTTAATGAAAAAGGCGAGTGTTTCAGCATTCAGCAGTGTTAGATCAGATATAGTGGGGTGTATTGCGGGATTGAAATTGGATGTGATAGCCATTTCTGAATATGACTCAAGGGTCCTTGGTGCGACAGCGTAAAGGATCAGAGATATGGAAGTTTTATGGCAATATCATTTGTGAATAGAGTGGAACAGGTGTTGGATGCTGGTCTGCTTCCGGTACCAAGAGCCGAAATTTCTGGAAAAGAAAGTGAGAGAGAGAATCAGCAATTTGATTTTTGCAAACTGGAACATGTCTAGCAGTCATAATGAATTGCTTTTGGCTGCCGTCCAAACGAGGCGTCTTAGTAAGGGCATAATTGGAAGTGCGTGCGAGCGTCCTTTATTAATGCAATAAACGGTGGCTTCGTTGTCGCAATGAACGAGAATGCTAGAGGCGGACCATTCATCTACCCATAAAAGCGCTGCTGCGACTATGGGGTATAGTTCGAAAGCGCAGATGATTGCTGATTTCTGGGTAGACTGAGCATCTGCGGGCCACGTTGAAGTAAACCAGTGACCTTTGTAAAAGTCGCCGAACCCGACTGAGGGGGCAGAGTCAGTGAATAAATTAATATCCACCGGGGAAGAAATTAGGTCGCTATAGAAAAAGGAACAGCCGTTCCATTGCTTAAGGAAGGAGATCCATAAGCTGAGTTCATTGCGACTGGGTTTAGAAAGATATATGGTATCTTCTAAACCGGGGACCGAGGTGGAGAGCTGAAGGAGGTGAGTAATAAACGGGCGGCCTTGGGGAATTATGCGCATCGCGAAATTGAAATGCGCTAGAATAGATAGCAGTTCGCGTTTGGTGCATGATGGTTTCTCGAGGAAAATTTGAGATAAAGAGATTATACGGTCAATCTTTTCTTTGGGAAGGGATGCTTGAAATTTATTCAAATCTAAGTTGATGCCCAGAAATTCTATGGAAGTGCTGGGACCGGCTGTTTCTCCTCTGCGAGGGGGATGCCTAGATTTTCGAAAACCTTTGGGTGATCGATAGGTGTTTAGCTGGGGGTGAGAAGGTAGGGAAATAAGGAGAAAATCATTGAGGAGATGGATGATATGCGGGATTTCGTAGTTATTAGATAAAATCCAGCATAATGCTTCTTAAGCATATCGAAAATTTTAGGACTACTTTTGCAGCCGAAAGTTTATCGGACTGCAAAGTAAAATTGTGAGCGCCAATGAATGCCAAAAAGGTGCCAGAAGTCTGGGTGAATTGGCATGATTTTAAAGGCGGATGAAATGTCTATTTTTGCAAGCCAAGCATTGCGGCCGGCTAACTGATGAGCGAAATTGCTTGGTCTATATCATGATAATTCAGCGAGTATTCGTCTGATGGAATGGTGCTGTTAATGCTAGGAATATAGAATTGTGAGGAGCGGAGACCAATAATCAAGGGTTTTTGCTAGAGAATTCTCAAGTCGGAATGTCAATAGGACTAATACACGAACGCTGAACAGTGGGGCAAGAATAGTACTATCATGAGTTTATTATCGATTCTTTTTGATTAACGAATTCACTGTTGCAGGTTCGGTAGTCGCAGATTGTAGATTGGAGCAGAATAAGGTTAAGGAAGGGAGAGCTGGAACGCCCGGGTTAGATCCTTGGGTTAGATCTGAAATCAGAAATCAGAAGTTAGTATCAGGGTGACAATGCAATTCAAGCAATTTGAGAAATATGGCATCGTGGATGTGAGCTATGTGAGTGGAAATGCATCCTTTATGTAGAGTGTGATTGTATTTGAAGAGCATATAAAATGTAATGGGTTGGATGAGGGTCAGGTTCTGCAGCCAAATGTCATGGTCTTTTTATTAATGCATGGTCTGATAGCTTGATGTCGCTACGTGCAAGGATGGTAGAGGTGAGCATTCATCCCCCCACAGAATGGCAACTGGATGGAGAGCTGAGGATAAGGGGTATGGTTTGTCTGGTGGTCCTGGAAGTGTTTATTGAAGTTCCGTTGTCAGAAATGTCCTCCTATTCATAGCAGCCAATCAGGAAGTTGTTTGTTGCTGTTTCACATCCAACTGACTTACCATTATAAGCTTACGTAAGACACTAGTGTATGAATAAATGAGTCACTGGTCTAGTGTAATTGGACCCCAGTGCTCTGTGTATAATTTATTTATTTATTTATTTTATTTATTTATTTTTTTTTTATTATTATTATTATTATTATTTTTTTTTTTTTTTTAATTGCTAACATCAAACTCTGAACTCTATAAGACTTCAAGGGCGATGTCACCATTTAGTAAAACTGTGAATGGAATGTTAGTAATTGGCTTTACTTTAATCCATGAATAACATTTGTTGGTATCTTAACTTCATTCACAAGCTTGTCTGGTCCAAATTCATTCATAAGACTTGCAACAGAGTCAAGAGAGAGGGCAGGACCTTCTCCAGAGAGCTTATTGGGTGGTGAAGCTTCTCCTTACAGCTATTGGCTTGAAGGAGAGCCAGTCAAGCGTGCCAAAGGTGAAAAAGCCCGGCGGCCATTTTGTTGATCAAGTTCACCATTGTTTATGGCTTGAGCTGTTGCTTGCTGAACATTCCGGCAAACAAGCTGTTAGATGTTATGGATCAGTGGACGGGCAAGAGGCGAGTATCTTTAGTTAAAATCATTGTTTACACTAGTCTTGTTATTCAAAAGATTTATAAATGTTTTAGTCTAAATGTTTGGTAAAGTTATTTTGCAAAACTTCCCTTTATGTGCATAGCATGTGCACCGCTAGGAAAAAGGTAATGGTTCAGTTTCATTGCAATGGCTTTGGAGTTTTTGGCTGTCATTTGCTGGAGAATAGGGTTGAAGACACAGCGGATGCGTTGAAGTGGAAGGTTTGATGTTTGTTGAAGTCGTTGATGCAATTGTTGGAGTTGTTTTGAAGTAGTAGTTGTTGTTGCTGCAGTTGTTGTTGCTGCAGTTGTTGTTGCTGCTGTAGATTGTAGCTTGTAAATTATAGCTAGTAGCTTGTAGATTATAGCTGGTAATTTGAAGATGGTTGCTGGTAGATTGTAGCTGGTAGGTGATAGCTGGTAGGTGATAGCTTGTAGATGCTTTGGTTGTCCATGCTGGTTTAGAGTAGGTTCTTCAACGGAGCTAGCTACGGTGAAGCTGCCTCTTCAAAACGAAGATAGCAATGGAATAAACCCCAGGGTATTTATAGTAGTTTAGGAGTCATCTGATTGGATAGTAGTGAATTGGATAATGCGGGTCAGCTGCTAGCAATCATAAGCACGTGATCCTCTCGAAATTTGTTTATACATAAACTTCACTTAAACATAAGTTTGTCTGCATGTTCTAGGTATAGTGAATGCTACGTGACAGTATGATGCCAATAATTTTTGTTATTCAGACAATAATAATATTTACCAGGATTTTTTATTTATTTATTTATTTATTTTTTATTTTTTGTGCAGTTCTTTACAAATCACCAAATAAAACCTTTAACAGTGGCAAAACAAATTTGATTTGCAATTGTATATGTTTGCCTCACCAATCTATTTCTGTATGAACAACTTTTCTGGTATGGTCAGTTTGCTCAGTAGCTAACTTTGTATTGTTTTGTACTTTTGACGCAAAACTCTTGGGTTTGGGTCCCGTTAATCACAGTTCATAAAGGAGATGAAATGATTAGTGTAAAAAAAATGTGATCGCAGTGTGCTTTTCTCTTACATTTGTCTTTGAAAATATCATTGGTTGGGTTTAGTGAATGATTTAAGTGGTTTGCTGGTCTGGGTGATCATTACTAGTGCCAACTACTTGTTACCACTACGACATAAGCCAGAAGTACATGTATCTGATATGTACAACAAAACATACCATGTGCATTGTATTTCATATTCGTAAAAATGTAGACAGCGCCGTCTAGTGGATTTGCCATCTGAAATGTACAAAGAAAAATACCTGGAGCAACGTATTTTACCTTTTAAATGTATTTTACCTAAAAATGTAGACTAAGGCACATATTTTTAATTAGTCTGGGCTGGTTAGTTTTCATGTGTTTTAAAGTTTTAAGTAAACTTTTTTCTGCATTTTATTTTTTTACTTTAAAATTAACAGAGCAATGCATTTTTTATTTTAGTTTTGACATCCTGTAGTAGTAGTAGTTGTAATATTCTTGAATGGTCCTGTATGTATGGTTTTATTGCATTGCTGTGCTGCAGTAAGTAAAACAAAGTGAGAAAGAGAAGTAAATTGTTCATAATCACATCTTTCACCTGTCATTTTCAACATTGAGTTTTCTCAAAAGTCTTGGAACACTTTGCCTTTTCTACTCCTCGGTTTCTGTTTCTCCTTTCCTTCCATTCACATTTGAGTTAAAGCAATAGTCTGTCCAAGATTCTCGTCCCCATTCTCCCAGAATTCCCTACTCGTCAGGTTCAGGGCTGAGGGACTTTCGCACTTTGTCAGCTAACAGCACAGTGCATGTTATATTGATAAATCTCTCCTCCATATAAACAGCAGCTAGAGGGACTGTCACAGCAGATATTCCCTCTGTACACGCCATCAATAAGATGGATTTGTTTGGCTTGTCCTTTTAGTTGATGCTTTTCCCAGAGAAATGTTTGGCCAACAATTGTTTTGTGGTAAAAGAAAGAAATAGTGGGACAGATGAACATCTGCTCTTTTAGGGCAAGACAAACTGCGGGTTAAAAGAAATCATCATACTTATCCAGTAATTGAGTTTATTAAGAATTGCAAAGTTTATTTTATTTTATTATTATTTTTTTATACTACAAGTTTTCTAAAATGTTATATTTAAATATGCTATCGATGGTAACAATGTATGCTAATTTGCATACATTTGTAACACAAAACAATCTGAACATTGGATGGAATCTGCTTAAAATGTTTTTGTTCCTTTTTTATTTTAGTATTTGCTCCTTTTTTGACATAATAGAGGCATACAATATGGGGATTTGATGCAGTTTCTTTTTTTATATATAATTCACTTATAATACTGTGTACAGCCAGAAAAGATAACAAATATATCACAGCAAGCAGGTTGCTGTTTCGAGACCCGGCTGGGTCAGTTGGCGTTTCTGTGTAGAGTTTGCATGTTCTTCCCATGTTCATGTGTGTTTTCTTTGGTGCTCCGGTTTCCCCCAGAGTCCAAAGACATGTGGTACAGGTGAATCGAGTTGTCAAATTGGCTGTATAAGTGTGTGTGTGTGTGTGTGTGTGTGTGTGTGTGTGTGTGTGTGTGTGTGTGTGTGTGTGTGTGTGTGTGTGTGTGTGTGTGTGTGTGTGTGTGTTTGAATATGTATTGAATATGACATTGTATGGGTGTTTCTGCAAGGGCATCCACTGCATAAAACATATGCTGGAGTAGTTGGGGGCTCATTCCGCTGTGGTTTAGACCCCTTTGTATGTAAGAGACTAAGCCGAAGGAGAATGAACTAATGAATGTTGTACACAGGCAAATTATTAAACACATTTTTGAAAACATCAAAAATTAAACACATCTTTCCATAAAATCCTTGTGTACAGATATGAATATAACTGAAAAGTTTGGTATTTATACAGTAAGTGCTGCAGAAGTAGAGATGTTTAGATCAGTTTCAGCTCGATCTCACATGGAAAGTGGCTTATTCTGACTAATTCTGACAATTTCATTGGGAGTTGTTTAGTGGTAAGGTGTCTGGATAACACCGTTGAGAACTAGGTTAGTGACTGGACTATGGAGTGGGTTTCGGGTGGCCGCTGCGATCAGATACTATACCAAAGTTGGCAACCTGGGGGTGTTACAGACTGTACCAAAAAGCTAGTTTTTCAAAAGAAAAAACAAAATTGAGGAGAGTGGCGGGAGATGGGTCTGAAAAGGGGAAAAACAGGAGTGTTGGCAAGTATGTCCTCAACCCTATCCCTCATTAGAGGATGAGAAAATTGTACTAAAATGTATGAATAAAAATGAACCTAAATTCAATGAATTGCCAAGAGCTAAAAATACTTTTTTACTTTTAAAACATGTATCATAATTGAAATCTTTGAACACAAATGTGATAAAAGAAAAACTTAATATTGTGCTTTAGATTATTTATTTACATTAGACTGCAAAAAAAAAAAAAAAAAAAAAAAAAGAGCCCTAAATCTTCAAATTTGACAGGTAGTCAGGTACATAAAAAAGCCTGGTTTTCTCCTGAAGTGTCTCACCTAAAGAAGTCCTTTCACAGATGTCTGTTCTTCTCTCCAGCACTCATCCCTCTGTGTTTTCCCACAAATAGAGGATTAATATTGAATGCGCATGTGTCCAGCCTCCATTCTCTCCGCAGGCAAATTCGCTCTCCTTGAATTTCATATTTAGCTTCCACACAACTTATGCAACATTCATAACTCAGGTATGTGGTCCTAAAAACAATGAGTACTTGGCTGGAAGCATCTTGCATCAATCATGACACAGGAGAAGCCGAGCGTGAGACAAAAATGCTACCGTTGAAAAGGGATTTTTGCTGCTCGTCAGGAGGAGTCTGGATGCTGGAGAGGGCAGCACATGCTCTGCATTCTGACAGACCTCCTCTGTTTCGGGTTGCTGTGACCAGACTGTATTGCTGAGAGTTAATTTGAAATATGGAGGCACACGTACTCACTCTGTCTTACTATGTTTACTTACCTGTAAACAAAGAAAGAGGCTTCTGACTTGTGGTTGTAGGTTTGGGAATCCAACAAAACAATGGACTCTGGCTGGGTGGAGAGATTTCTATCAAGCTTATGTGAAATGGACATGTTTCTGTTAGAACCCTTAGATATTCAGCTTTAATTTACTGAGAGAATTTGTTTTAATTTGATTTGATTTATTTATTTTCGGACAGAAATATCATACATACAATATCTTTAAAAAAAACAAATTTCAACATGGTTGAAAATGGAGCGGGATGAAGCAGAATCTTTTCATTTTGTTTTTTGTTTAGTTATGGTTAGCGTTTTATATATATAGCCTTTAGATTGCACTTTAAGCTGAATTCTAGCATCCTAGAAAATATTCAGGATATTTTGTAATTCAGGATATTCAATAATTCAAATAGAGTTAAATTATTTGTATAAGGAATGTATTAGATTTGCAATTTTATATACATGGTTGACATTGAGAACGTTTACATTGACACTGGTAATCCGATTTCAATACGATTAAGACAATACTCTAATTAAGAGTCTACCATGTAAACAGAGTTTTTTTATTAGCCTACCTTAATCCAAATAAAATTGTTACCGAATTAAACGGAAATCGATTTTAGAACATGTGGAGTCTGCCTATTTTAGTTACATTATTGAAGGTCAGTACAGACATGTAACACCTTAATCAAACCAACACCTTTATGTAGGACTTTTCACTGCATTTTGCGACTGGATTGTCTATACACACACACAGCTGTTTGACACTATTCTCTGTACATGCCGAGTGAGTAAAGGACCACAGACATCTGCATCGCGAAATGCTGAGTTTTTTTTTTTTTTCACATTTGTCAAGCGGTATCAAATTCCTCTTTTTTCCTTCCACCAGTCCTTAGTTCATACTCGTATCCAATTCCTCAGTTTGTCAGGGGGTCATGAATGAAATGTTCCTTAAAGAAAGTGAAATTGGCAGACTGCTGTTAAAAAGTTTTAAAATTAAAAATGAAACACCCGAAATTGCATGAAACTCCAGAGGAAACGTGGATAGCATAGTGACACAATGACGAATCATGTGCTATAGCATGTAAAACAGGATCATGAAAGGACCCTTGAAAAAGTAACTCATGTAAACACCTTAATCATATTACTGTCTTATTCAGATTAAGGCAAATAATTTCATTAGAATAAAAAACGTTTACATCAAATTATTTGACTTAATCTAAAAAGACAATAATATGATTAAGGTGTTTCTATGAGTTACTTTTTAAATTTTCCTTTCATGATCCTGTTTTACATGTTTACATAGTTTGTTTAATGTCTTTGCTTCATCACGATATACAAATTTTCCTTTGGAGTTTATGTGATTTCAAGTGTTTCATTTTTAATTTTCCAATTTTAACTGCAGTTTGGCAATTTCACTTTTATTTTATAACATTTCATGCATGCCCCCATGACAAACGTGATATTGGATGCAAGTATGAACTGCTGAAAGAGTGTTGTTTTAATGAAATTTCATACCACACGCCACATGGGGTAAAACCCGCATTTCACAATGCAGGTGTCTGTGGTCCTTCACTGACTCAGTAGGTGCAAAGAATAGTGTCAAACAGCCGTATGTGTATGGACTATCCTATCGCAAAATGCAGCCAAAATCCTACACAACAGTTTAAGTTGTTTACATGTCTGTACTGCACTTCAGTAGTGTGACTAAAATCAGCAAGCTCCACATCTTAATTCAATTTCTGTTCTTAGTTTGATTATGACCTTAATCTGAATGAAGTAATCAAAAATATATGTTTATATGGTAGACTCTTAATCAGAGTATTGTCTTAATCGTATTAAAACTGAATTAATGGTGTCCATGTAAACATACTCAATAAAAGTATTAGTATGCAATATATTTCTGCGTGTCAGGTTGTGGCAAGTTGTTTTGTATATGCAATATCCAGTTTGTTATTATAAGTAAACATTTTACTATTACTGAAACCGAGAAAAAAAAGAGTGGTGTAATTATTAACTGGGCATGTTGTCATTTGCAGTTCTGGATGAATTTTTATCTGTTATTGTTTTTCTAATAAAGTTTTACTGTAAAAACAAGGTCGACATTAATAAGGTGGAAAATGTTTAGCTTTTATTTATTTTTTTGACAAAACAATTATTATTATTATTATTATTATTATTATTATTATTATTATTACTATTATTATTATTATTATTATTATTATTTGTAGTTGTTTATGTTGTTGTTTATGGTGTTGTTGTTGTTGTTATTGTTGTTGTTTTCATATGTTGTTAATATTATTATTTATTTATTTATTATTATTATTTTTTTTTATATGGGGTGTAAGAACAAGTTCCAGGATCCTGTATATTTTTCATTTTATTTCAGGTTCACTGTGGAGTTTTTGGTTGTGTAAACAATCTGCAGCCCAGTGCTTAAGGGTGTAGCATTATCTGGTAAAACAAAACAATCCTTAAAGCTGAATATACACATATATATATTTTGAGCTTAAGATGTAAGTGATGTAAAGACATTTAGATGTCTAGTTCTTAGTAAGGAAAAGTAATACAGTAGTGTCTGCCATCCAAAGGACTATAATTACAACACCTTCCACATAATTTCTGCAGAGATTTTTTTACTATGAGGAATTTTTGTTTGTTTGTTTGTTTGTTTGCTCGTGTGTTTGTGTGTCTCTGTGTGTGTGCGTGGGCTAAGAAACAAAGAAAGCTTTATTTAAAATATGGACACAATAATGCTACAGTATCTAGGAATGGATTAGTATTCTCAGTGCTGCTAGGAAATAATAATCGCAAATGCTTGTTGTTAAACCCCTTGAAACGGCTCCCAAAACAATGAAGCTAGGAGACAGATGGAAAGAAATGAATAATAATGAAGCAGCGGTCACTTGCCTTAGGGAACAGGTCCAATTTATTTGTATTCTTGTTTTTTTATGTTATATACATATCGGTTTTTATACATACAGCATAGAAGGCTCAATACAAAGGCGTTTATGTGCAGAACGTTTTTGTCACACATTTTTAGAGATATCTAAATAGTTCTGTGAAAGCTGAACACAAGACTGATTAGCACCTGATATTCTCAGCATCCAGATATAGCAGGGACCATTTCGATCACATCCATGCTCTTTAAAACATGATGAGAAGGTGCTAAAACACTTTTTTTTTTTTTGCTTTGTGACAGTGCTTTACATTTCTTTGAGTTCTTAATAGACTTTAAATGAATTCATTTTCTCTGTAGGGATAATGAAAATGTGCATATTTCTTGGGTTCATGCCATGGTGTGATCGCTCCACCGCCCCCCCGGCTATGCAGGTTGTTTGGCAGGATTGGCATGACGAGTGGCACTGGAGCGAGACGTATGGAAGTGCTGTTGTGGAGCTGATCAGTGTCATAACATCCACACCAGTGACAGGCTGAGAAACAGAGAGACAGGGAGAGAGAGAGAGAGAGAGAGAGAGAGAGAGAGAGAGAGGGAAGAGACTGATGTATGTTGGCTGATGTACAGTGGGGATCAAAATTAGAGAACAGCTTACAATTTCCTAAATTTGCACATCACTGAATTTCTCCAAAAAGCAGTTTTTTAGCATCTTTAATTTATTTTCGAAAGCACCGTAAAATCATCGTGCAAATACATACTTGTGTTTGTACATGTAAAATTAATCATGCAGAAAGATGACCAATTTTTGAACATACAACATCCTTCAACGTTTTTGAGGTTTATTTTGGCATTTCTTGAATATTCATTGTAATAGCATAAAATTATTAAAAGCACATTTAACGTGCCCATTACGACTCAGGACACTGTTGATATGTCTGACGTACCACAGAACGCCAACTGAGTTAATTAATTTTAAATAACATGCAAATATCCAGTGTGTGTAACTTCCAACTGTATATGCGTGGCGCATCAGATGTGCGATCCTCTTAATCAAGGAGTGTGCTTTAGTTTTGTGGATGCAGGAAAAAAGAACATTACGCTAGATGCCAACATTTTCCGCACAAAAGCTTTAAAGCTTGATGAACCTTTTGCTGACAATTATGAATGTTTGCTCTAGACAGGTTTTGATCTTTGGTCATTTTTAGTAAAACTTGAGTAATGTTTTTACAAAAGTTTGAACTTTGAAAGTGTTTAATCAAACGAGAACAGTATAAAAATGTTAATACCTGTCTGAGAAAAGTGCATAAGTAGTGAGGGGTTTTACAGCCTTAAAACATCTATAATATTTGTAAAAAGGCAAGGCAAGGCAAGGCAAATTTTTAACATTTCATACACAGTGGTAATTTAAAATGCTTTACATAAACAGGAATAAAAGAAAATAAAAACAAATAATAAAAATGATTAAAAACATAAAAACTGATTAAAATGTGTTAAATACAGGTTATAAAAGATTGAAAAAGAAGAGAAAAAATATTAGTCTGATCTGTCGAACGTAGCACAGTGATATTTTTTTTTTACAAAAAAAATAATAAAATAAATAAATAAAGTGGTCTACCTCACGGATTGTGCCTGTTGCAGGCTAGGGGTCTTTAGCGGCTGCTTAAATGCATTCGACCATATGCATATTCAGACTACAAGAGCAATCCAGGTTCTGAATGTGGTTGAAAGTAGACAAGCTCAAAACAGGGACCCAAGCAAATGTATGTGAGGACAGGATAGTGTTAATAATCTCAGTGAGTAGTGGGATCAACATTGCAGCTGGATTTGCTCACCAATTCATCCCTAAACACTGACTGAAAGCTTTGTGTCACTCACAAAAGTGGAATTTACCTTCTTGATCTGGCTGTTAGATGTTAGAGGATATTAAAATGTGATTGGTTTACTTAAGTATCTGTAACCAGATCTCTCTTTGTTTGTGTGTGTGTGTTTCTATTTTTAAAATAGTAGTTTTGAAGTAAAACAAATGTTGTAGCTTTACGTACTTTAGTCCTTTCCAAGTAATCAATTTTTTTTTTGTTTTTTTTGGCCAGAAGTATCTGCAATGTGGTCTCAACATTAAGCCGAAAGCTCTCTGTCTCTCATTGTCTTTCTTTTCTCCTTTGGGAGGTGTTTGTGTTGATAAAAGAGGCACACCATCTATAAATACAGATTGCAATTTTATTATATATTTTTTTTAAAAATGAGCATTTCTCTACATCTGGTTCTTTTTCTTTCTCTCCTTTCCTCAGTTTTCCTCTTACACCGTCTCATTTCATGCTTCATTGCTTTCTGAAATGTGTCAGACTGCAATTCATAACACAACATGCTAGTAGTCTGTGGTAGACATTAAGATAAGCTATCTACTTCCAGTTCAACCGCTTGCATAAGTAAAACTTTGGAGAATAATTTGCACAAAACAGAAGTTTTGACTGATGAGAGAAGTGAGGTGCGAAAAGTGAAAGTCAACATATATCCAAAAGTGAATAATATATTCAAGTGAAAAGGATTCACAAATAAGAAAAAAATATATAGGATGGGCCTTAATTTTGTTTTTTTCAGGAATAGATTGAATCACTGCATTGTTGTTACTTAAGAACACTCTCCCTTTCACTTTCTCTATCTCTCTCCAATTTATAGCACAATGCAAGTAGTCTTTAGTAGATGCAAGCAAAAATGTAGGCTAGACTACACTTTTTTTGACATCAACCATATATTTACAACTATATATCTATAGTTTATATATATATATATATATATATATATATATATATATATATATATATATAGAGAGAGAGAGAGAGAGAGAGAGAGAGAGAGAGAGAGGAAATTTTTTACAGTATGTCTGATATTTTTTTTTCTTCTGGAGAAAGTTTTATTTGTTTAATTTCTGCAAGAATAAAAGCAGTTTTTAATTTTTTAAACACCATTTTAAGGACAAAATTAATAGTCCTTTAAGCTATATTTTTTTCGATAATCTACAGAACAAACCATCAATATACAATTACTTCCCTAATTACCCTAACCTGCCTAGCTAACCCAATTACCCTGGTTAAGCCTTAAATGTCACTTTAAGCTGTAAAGAAGTGGTAAAATATTATTAGCTGTCATGATGGCATACAAAATAGTTATTAGAAATGAGTTATTAAAACTATTATTTTTAGAAATGTGTTAAAAAAATCTTTTCTCTGTTAAACAGAAATTGGGGGGGGGGGGGGGGAATAAACAGGGGAGCTAATAATTCAAGGGGGCTAATAATTCTGATTCTGCTAATAATATATACACAGTTGAAGTCAGAAATATTAGCATCCCCATTACCGGAATAAAAGCAATTATAAATTTTTTAAACACCATTTTAAGAACAAAATTAATAGCACTTTAAGTTATATATTTTTTCAAAAGTCTACAGAACAAACCTTCAATATACAACAACTTGCCTAATTACCCTAATCTGCCTTTAAATGTAACTTTACGCTGTATAGAAGTGTCTTGAAAAACATCTAGTAAAGTATTGTTTGCTGCCATCATGGCAAAGATAAAATAAATTAGTTAATTAGTTAATTCAGGGTGGCTAATAATTCTAACTTCAACTTATATATATATATATATATATATATATATATATATATATATATATATATATATATATATATATATATATATATATATATATATATATATATATATATATATATATATATATATATATATATATATATATATATTTTTTTTTTTTTTTTGCCTCTATAATTATATTAGCATTACAGAGTTGTTGCAGATTTTTCATCTGTAAATCAATGAGCTCATGTGGCCATTTGAGCTTATTTACTTGTTCAAGGAACCAGTTTGAGGTGATTTGAGCTTTGTAGCAGGCTGCATTATGCTGCTGGAAGTGGCCATCACAAGATGGGTACACTGTGGTCATAAAGGGATGAACATTGTCGGATAGGCTTTGGTGTTCAATGGCTACACAGTTGGTACTAATGAGTCCAAAATGTGCCATGAAAATCTTCCCCACACAATTTTACCACCAGCAGCAGCCTGAACATTTGATATGGATTCATGATGTTATGTTGTTCGTGCCAAAATCTGAATGTCACAGCAGAAATCAAGGCTCATCAGACCAGGCAACCCTTTTCCAGTCTTCTATTACTGTGTGCAACTGAAAATTTAGCCTTAAATTTTTTCTTAGAGTGTTGATGAAACCTTCTTGTGCTGCTGTAGCTCATCTGCTTCAAGGTTTGATGTGTTCTCCATTCAGAGCTGCTTATTTGCAGACCTCAGTTTTATCAAGTGGTCTATCATTTTCGGATTAGTCTGACCGTTTTCCTCAGACCTCAGTTTTCAACAATGACTTTTTATCTACATCTGATCTGACATCTGCTCCCTGGATATTTTCTCTTTTTAGACCATTTTCAGAACTCTAGAGAAGTATATGCATGCCAATCCGAGTAGATAATTAATTTCAAATACTCAAAACCAGCCCATTTAGCATAACAACCCTACTACTGTATGTTCAAAGATATGTTATCATGATTACTGGTCTCAACAGAAACTTTGGTAAATAATTTGGAGGTTAATATTAGTTTAAAATTTTCATTATAATTAAAACCATTATTAATTATTGTGATTTAGAAGCGAAATCCTTCAACACGGTGATAAGCTAATTGTGAAGGGCTGCAACGTAAATGCGTTTATACAGAGTAAATATACATATATATATATATATATATATATATATATATATATATATATATATATATATATATATATATATATATATATCCAAAGACATGCGATACAGGTTAATTGGGTAGACTAAATTGTCAGTAGTGTATGAGTGTGTGTGTAGATGTTTCCCAGAGATGGGTTGCGGCTGGAAGGGCATCCACTGCGTAAAAACTTGCTGGATAAGTTGGCAGTTCATTCCGCTGTGGTGACCCCGGATTAATAAAAGGACTAAGCCGACAAGAAAATGAATTAATGAATGAATGCAGGGAAGCATGTTTACATTTTTTGTCATTAAATTACATAAAGCAGCACATTTTTGTTGTTCATTTTCAGATACCAAACTTGGTGGAATAATTTTCTGTGTGTGTGTGTGAGAAATATGTTTTTTTGCAACTTTTCAGTGTAATTTAAACAAAACCATGATACTGATGATAATTTTAGTCACTAAATGTAATCATGATTTTCATACACTTAGTTCAAAGTCACGTCTGTCTCTTCTGAGTTTTAAGTCACTGTTTGAATATTGGCAGATCATCTTGATCTAATCATGAGTTGATGCCTTGTGATTCAGCCATTAGATATTTGCATTAAAATCAGTTAATATCTAATAACAGTAGAAGATGAGTGTGTAATCAGAATGAAACAGCTGCTTAAACTAGAAGAAGAATGTAGGACAGCAGGTATTGATTGAATGTTGTCGCAATCATGACTGACAGGTTACTGTGCCCTTGAGCTGGTAAACATCATCAGAGACTTTTGAAGATAGCTTTATCATCCCCTTGAGAATATCAACACATTACACATTACATTGTCCAATGGAAATGACATTTACATTGGCTGATAATTCATGCCATTCTTTTTGAACTTTCATAAAGTATGTTCGTGACCTTAATCTTTGTGGGTAAACTTTTGACTGAACTAGGCTAAGAGAAAAATCACTATTGTCCAATATATGCTTCTGACAGATGTGACAAGCTCTAAATTGAAAAGTCGCCAATTTGGATCCACAAATCCCATAGAGAGGAGGAACTGTCTAGGGGTGAATGCAGCTCTCTGTGCTGGCTTTAACCTGGAAGGTTTTAGAGTGTGCGCTAGAGAGAATGAAAGTGAGTAAGACAAATCTAAAGGATGGTGGTCAGCCCATTTCATGCCCCAGAGGGAGTGAAAGACTGTCCTGCTGCTAGGACTCAGCAGCTCCAAACTGCCTGATGGAAAACTGCCCAACAGGCCCTCGGCATCCCACTGTGAAGATTTATGTGGACAAGAATACACTATTTACATAATTTCTTTACATATGCACAAGGTGAACTCATCACTCGCTGTTTCCATGAAGGTCAATGGCGCTGCTACCTGGTGTGCTAAGTCTTGATATGATTAGCATGTCACTTTCAAAGACATTTCAGGTTTGCTTATGCAATCTTAACCATGGCTTTAATGCACAAATGCACCTGTTCAAAAGATTTAGAAAAGTAAAGAGTTTGTATTAAATCATATGTTAAGCAAACAGCTAAATTGATTGAATAAAATGAGTTAATTTCACTCAAATATTACAGAGAAAATACATGAACGCTACTTTACTGTATTAAGGTAAACGAACTGAATGAATTGAAGCAGATTTCTAGTTCCCAGAATGGATTGTGTCTGACTAAGGAAAATAACTGTAGAAATCTCATGTTTTAGTGAGTGTTTGTGCAGAATATTAACAGGGAGACTTCAATTTAATGCTGTACTATGCTCGGATTTACAGGTTTCTGTTTTGTTGGCAAATGTACAGGAGGGTTACTATTATGGTGAATAGTACTTGAAAATACTTTAAGATTCATGTGTACTGTATATGGCAGTTTCCAGGAAGGCAGAGAACAGATTCATGTTCTTGTGGAGACCAGTCTTGCCAAATTACTTCAGAAGAATGAACTCCGGGGACTGCGAGAACACAGAACGCATCTTGTGAGAAATGAGATGCTGCGTGCTTCCTGATGGTCACATGACCTTCACATATTTTTAATGGAAAATTAAAGGAAAATTAAAGCCTTCATACAGTGCAATGATTTATTTATATATATATATATATATATATATATATATATATATATATATATATATATATATATATATATATATATATATATATATATATGTATATATATATATATATATATATATATATATATATATATATATGTGTGTGTGTGTGTGTGTGTGTGTGTGTGTGTGTGTGTGTGTGTGTGTGTGTGTATATATAATAATATTTTCATGTTAATGTTTACTTAGTGTCTAAGTATCTAATATATTCTCATCTAAATATATATATATATATATATATATATATATATATATATATATATATATATATATATATATATATATATATATATAATATATCTTGTATTATATTGTATCTCTGAACTTTAATAAAAAGTCTATATAAAATGCTGTGTTTTTCACCTCCTTTACTCAGCCACAATGACTTCTGGGATATTTAGAGTGAGGCTGCGTCTAAAATCGTGTACTGTCATACTATATAGTACACTAAAAACAATAAGCGAGCCGAGTAGTTTGTCTAAATTCATAGAGTTCTAAAAACAGTATGCAATAATTACCCTTCTATGACTTTTGGCGAGATTCTGAAGTGTGCATCAGATGGACACTGTGCTATCCTGTGATGATATCCGTGAATTAATGAATGGGAGTGAAGCAACATAACTGACACGGGTATGTCACATGATGATAACAAAATGAAGGATGTTGTACGTCTGAGATCAGTTCATACTACTTAAATTTATACTATATAGTACGTACCTTTCTAACAGTCGAGTAGTACATCTAAATTGAAATGCAGTACCTGCTGAGTAGAAGGCAATTTTGGAAGCAGCCAGGGCTAAATTTGTGCCATCCCCCCAGCTCTCCACTTTAGTGCGCGACACCTCTACATTCTCGAGTTACATGCCGGATCTGTTACCCCGATCTTTTCCGGGACCTCGCAATTTACAAATTAAGCTCTGGACGCAGCGTATGTGTGACTGTGCTCAAGTCTGCATTCGATGCATCCTTCATATCAAGAGCACATTCGGGTTCTTTCACGTGTCCTCCATTCTTGCAGTCTTGAGTTTTGGAACTGAACTTTGGTGGTAGATGATGGCGTTACAAAAACACAAGGATACAACAACGCTTAGGAATATATATTGACAATAATAATTACAACACATGCGGTTGGTAACTACTGCTACTGAACTGAGCATTGAGAGACGCATGTGTGCTGCCCCACTCTTCTATGCTGTTATTGTCCAAAATAAAAATGTATTGTTAAGTTCTATTAACTTAATAAAATAAGTGTGTTTGCTCAAATATTTAGAGAAAACAAATGCTTTGAGTAATTCGCACTACAAAAAAATATTTCACTTTTGTTCAAATATCAAAAAATTCTAGATGTATTTTTTAATAAAATAAAAATATATTTTTGTTTTCAGGAATAATAAGTTAATATTTTGTATATAAAATGTAATTTTACATTAATGACCAGTGGGGTAATTAAATATCCCATCACATATTGTGTTCTTCCAGTATTGCTCTGGGTTCTGTCTTGTATTTTTATTTATATTTTTTTTTCAATGTTTGTAACTACATTTCTAACCACCGAAACAGACATAAACTTTAAGTAGTTTATTTTAAATGTTTTAAACATAATTAGTGCTTAAGCAGCAACAATAATGGGAAAGTTTACTTCAGATTTCGTTGCTGTTTTGCAATATTTAATTTAATTGTGTTCATTAAGCAGTTTTCAAGATTTTAGAACTCCCCCATTCACTAAGATTGGTCTTAGATGACCTTCCTGGAGGTGTTGCATGACTACCGAGTGATTAGAATAAACTTTCCTTGAAAGGTTTTACGCCCACCATCAACCATTTGGTCAGGACTGTCAGTTAGTGAAGGAAAACTGACATAAAATGTGTTTAGGAGTGAGGTAAAATTGTAGACGTTGCACAAGTGGGCTGTAATCGGCAGTGCTCATTTTAGTAAGAATTGTGTATGGCCAAATTCACATTGAGAAGGCACCAGGAAGGCATCTTAGCAAAGGTTATGGATGGCTGCATTTTTAAAATAAAAGTTGTTTTAAGGGAGAGCTAACAGGTCTCAGTAAACCAAAACAAATAACATTGTGAAATTTTCATAATGTCTTTTTTTCGGTGCCAACAGCAAGTTAATACTCTGTAGGTGCAAGTTTCCAAACAAGTTAACTATTAAAGAACTGCAGGCTAACAGCTGATTTTATTTGTTATTTTTTACTCTAAGCCCACCATTAACTATGTGAGTCATTAGTGGACATCAGTGAGTTGAAATGATATCCACTACTACTGTACTACTACTACTACTGGGTTATGTAATAGTCATATTATTATAGAGGGGCTTGGCAAATCAGGAAATTATACACAACAGTCCAAAAGACCAGTCAGTGATTGATTCAAAACTCTGCAAACCTTTTTTTTTTTTTTGGATTTTGTCTCTTCGCTTAAACCACAATAGTGTTTCTGGGACTGAAAACATAAAATATAAAAACTGGTCAAAAGTTTTTGAAAGTTATGCTGCAGTTGTCATATCCATGTTGGCACATCATAAATTTGCCAAGTACAATACAATCCTAGATTAACATCTTTGTCGAACCTGAAACATCATTTTTGCTTAAAATTTTGATCCATACCTTTTCCCTACACTGAAACCCAACCTTAACTTAACTGGATGCAGCCTTTATGATGCAAGCTGAGATTGCATCACTCAGCGATGCAATCTTAGACACAATGCACTCAATGGAGTGAGTGACGTCACTGTGACGGGTAGGGTTAGGGGTGGGGTTAGGTGAGAGCATTAAAAAGCATTGGATGCAGCTCAGGTTGCACTGCACCAAGTCTGCATCCAGACCCCTCTCAAATTATACGGAAAATCAGAGGGGAATTATAGTTGAATAACAATCATGTAGATGTGCATAAGACTAATTCTAAGCCTGAACCTAACATTAACCGTAAATGTATCCCTTAATTCTAATTGTCTGATTAAAATGTTGTTCCAGGATCAACATAAATGTTAATCCAGAAACATGTGCTACTTGAGAAGGGTCTGGCTGCAGAGATGCACTTGGACCTTCAAGCTTGCACTCTCGGGCTTGCACTCTCAGGCACTTAAGCTTCCTACTGTATGCAAGTGACGTCATTTACAATCGACACCTGCACTCTCCTGTCACTTGCAATCAACACAAATAAACCAACAGTAAGTTTACAGTTTGTTTGCGTTGACAGTGACGACGTTGCCAAATTATTCTAAGTACTCAAGTTGTATGGCATGACAGATCCCTCTAACCCCCGAAAAGCAGTTTGTGTTATCATCATATAATTATACTGCTTTAATGTAAATTTACCAAAGCAGGCTAATATTAACATTTTTACCAGCAAGGCTTATTATTTATTTATATGAACTATCAGGTCTAAATATACACACAAAGTATTCCTCCATAGTTAGTAGAAAAAAAACAAAAACAACAGGCTAAAGCAATTTTGAATTTTAGTTTTTATTTAAAACATTACAAGGAGTTGTAGTATTACAACTAACGGATACACATTATGGATTTACAGCAATGATGCTTAAATGACTTGGGAAAATATTCATTATTCAACAGGTCCCAGGATGATTGCAAACAAGAATGCAGATGTCGATGCAAGTGATATGGCAGGAGATTGCAGGGCTTGTTTTAATGAAAATCCTTAACTAAAAAATCGTTCAGCTTAAGGTTAAGAGTGCCCTTAGTAAAAGTTAGTTTTCAAAATGAAAAAAAAAATCAACTTAAGGAATTTAAGGCTGCCATTAAATACTTCCCCAAAGTCCTTAGTAATAATATCCTCTTAAAACATTTAAGGGACCTAATCAGCTCCCTTAAACAAATGACACTAAAAATGAAAGCATTCTCATCCAGTTTTCAAATGTTCAATTGTTTTAGATAAAAGACTCACAGGACTGTAAATAAACAATTTAATAAAACCATTTAATAAATAAACTAATATATATCTCTTCATGATCCCAGCCCAGTTTTATAGGTCCCCAAAATATCGAGATCGACTGAATTAGAGATGCTCGACTCACTTAACGGAAAGAAATCGACATAGATGATGTGTAACATTGCCACAGAGCTGTTTTAAAGCAAGCATTTGTGGTTCGTTACGATCTGTTTACGTAATTAAAGCAACTGCTGTGCCCATCGCCGTATGTTGTCAGAAACTGCAGTGAAACGCTTAAAGGCACTTTTTCAAAGGTAAGGGTGGCAGATAAGTAGTTTGTTGCAACGATCTTAATGAAATCCTTTACCTAGAGATTCCCGCCTCAGGGACATCCTTAAGTTAAATTACTGAAAGACTTTCATGCAAGTGGCCACAGGTGGCGATTGTAAATGACGTCACTTTCAAAGGAAGTGCGGTTGTCTGAGCGTGCAAGTCCGAGAGCGCAAACCTGAAAGCGCAAGTGCAACTCTGCAGCCAGACTTGTAAACCTGAAAATGAAAGTTTTTGAAAACTATAACATCACGAAAGTGCATGTTGTGTGTTGATGGAGGTGTGGAGCACACTGCATACAAAAATATTAGAGTATGCTGTAGAGATGTTAGCAAAAAGTGTTTTAACTTGTGTGAATTTATTTTACTTTACAACCAACAGTGGACACTAATCTTACTCACATGACCAATTAAACATCCGTTTAATCAGTCCGCATCACTTCCTTACAGACACTGTTCACTAACAAGGTGACAGTGCCAAATACTCCCCTCGTATATGTAATACAACTTGTAAACTTAAATGATGTTTAAGATGCAAGGGGTTTTATATATTTATTTATTTATTTTTATTCTGTTTTTGGCTACATTTCTGTTTTGAAGCACCAGCATTTCAAACTAAAACAGGGTCTTCAGCATTTTCATAAATATCAATTTATATCAAAGATGCCGGTGTATTATGAATGCCAGAAATACTCTGTTAATTGCCAATACATCTAATAATTTAATTGAATATCTCTTAGCTTGCATTAAACTGCTTATTAACAACAGGTTGATGCTCAGTAGGTGCAAGTCTCAGATTAAGTTAGCCATTAAAACAGGTTAATGGCTGACTTTTCACTCTAAGCCCACCATTAACCAGTCAGTCGATGGTGGACATCAGTGGGTGGCAATGATGACTATTAGTTCTTTATAGACCATTATAGGCCTACTTGAAATGATTTGTATATTTACTTTTAATCCCTTATATACAGTCATTTCTTTTTGAGTCATGACCTTTCCGAGCCGATCTCTCTTAAAAAGATGTTTCCGTTTAGCACAGCTTTAATTATCACTCTGGCTGTGAAGCAGGTGACAATGTGTTTGAAATATGAGAGTGAGGCGGTAGGAGCCTGTCCTCCACGTGCCCTTCCTTGAGATGGGCTCCCCCGCGGCATCATAATTGAAAATTACGAATGTTCAGGGCCATGATTAATCTGTGACCTTTGACCCCCATGGAAGCCAACCTTGCATATCAAGTTGGACTGGGGTCAAGAGATACATCTGTGGGAAGACGCACACAAACACACACATACATCCATTGGCGCGCAGGCCTGATAATGTAATGCGCCATGACAGCTTTTAATTATCACCCCTATCCCAGGTCGTTAAAGGATGCCTCCAATATCCTGGTCATGTTTCAGCAGCAGTTAAGTCAAAGGAGTATCTCATTTGTTTTTAATTAATTATCAGATATAGTCATAAGGAGAGGATGGCAGGCTCCGTCATGACTCGTTTAAACGCTCATTTATGAACTTTGTTCTCCATGCAAAAAAATAATTAAGCGAGTTATTGCTCTCGTTTTAATGGGAGTACATGGCGGAGAAATCGTGCAGGAGAGACAGTTTTACGTGTTTAATACTAGCTTCTCCGGTGAGGACCTGACATTTATGGAAACAAGTGAATAGGCCGGCACTGTAAACGTCTAAAAATAGAAGAGATTGGATTTGATCCAGATGCTAAACAATTTATGCACAATGAGTCAAAGTGGTTTATTGGAATCCGCACTCAGGATGCCACAACATCTACAGTGCTCAGTAAAGTTATAGGGAATCTAAAAAGATTAAATTGTGAAAGTTTTATATGCTCTTAAACTGCAGAATCTACATCTCATATTGTTAAGTGCTTTACAGCAATACATTACAAATGGAATAATTAATGATGGGCTTGGCTCATAGCTGTTATGTGAGGGATGCTGACAACAGAGTTCATTTATTCATTCATTCATTCATTTTCTTTTTTGGCTTAGTGCCTTTATTAATCTGGGGTTGAACCAGAGGCCTTCTTGCTCTGAGACGATCATGCCACCCACTGTGCTACTGTGATGCCCTGACAATGGAGTTGGGGATCCAAATGCAAGTTTATTATGATAATGGTCAGGCAAGCAGTGGTCAAAATAGAGGCAAACAGATGCATGCAGGGAATCCAGAGTTGTGGTCAATAAACAGGCAGCAAGGGATGTAAACAAACAGAACAAAGCAAGGGTTAAACGGCAAGGCAAAGGAAACATGTAATAATGTTTACAATACAATCTAAAGAGTCAGCAACTGGTGTGTGTGTGTGTGTGTGTGTGTGTGTGTGTGTGTGTGTGTGTGTGTGTGTGTGTGTGTGTGTGTGTGTGTGTGTGTGTGTGTGTTTGTGTGTGTCTGCTGCTTTTAAAGTTTATGTAATCAGTTCAAATCAGCTTTAGCCGTGTGTGTTAGCAATCAGCGGAAAACCAGAACAGGTGTGAATGTGTGGTGCATGACAGGAGTTGTAGTGCATATGGTGACAGGTTTGTACTTCTGAGTGAAAGTAAATGATTCCCAGCAATCTACAAGCCTGGATCACTGGTGATTGTGACAGTAGCAGAGTGTGTGCACTATTTACGAATACTGCAATGGATTGGAATCAATTGCTTTGTTTGTGGATATCACTGTTATGTACTGGACTAATCTTATTCACATGTCATCCCAAGCCTCATATATAGTCATATATATATATATATATATGACTATATATATTTATTTATATATATTTATATATATATAGAGCTAGCAATGGAGGCTTAATACACTGTTTTGCAGACTGAGAGAGATTGATTAAATGTGTTTGAATTACTAGAGTCAGTGCATCTGTTCAGAAACAGCATCTTTACTAATGACAAAACTTTAAGTTTATCTACTTTAAGCTTAAGAGGACCAGGTTTGAGAACAAACTGTTAGTTTTAGAGCAGTGAAGTTTTACTTGCTACTAAGAAATGGCTCTTAGTTTGTTGGGTTTATTGGCTTGTTGACTATCTAAATGTTTTATTGTTTCTGTGCACTGGCAATTTGATGTTTATGCGAATGTGTCTGTACTGTGTAGTATGTCAGTTCATTTGTGGGGGAGATTGTGCATGTGCTTTCAAAATCATACATTTCAACATTTGTCTATTTTTTTAATTTGTTTGTCTGTCTGTTTGTTTATTTAATACATTTGCTTGGTTGATTTCTTGTTTACTTACTTAATTACTCACTCACTCACTTACTTGCTTACTTTTATACTTGTTTGCTTCCTTTTTGGTTGTATGCTGTAAGGACCTTTTGAAATGATTCAGTAACGTGCGGTTGACGCTTGCCTGGAGCTACTTCAGCTGGAAATTTGCCATTTACCAGTAATAGTATACTGTATTAAAACATTTTATTTATTTATTTATTTATTTATTTATTTATTTATGTATTTGTTGTGCAACTAAAGTAAAATTAAATTAGTTGTTGATTATATTCATTCATTCATTCATTCATTTATTCATTCATTCATTCATTCGTTCATTCGTTCATTCATTCATATGTTTATTTTTTTCTATTGTAGACCTGCCTAAAACTATATTACCTGTGCATTTACCACCTGCCAGTTGTGTAATGAACGTTTACTCTTATGAACTGTTTAACAAACTTAAGAATTACTGGTATTTAATTTAGCAAACCTTTTTGACCGCAGGCCTCCAGTAAGGCCAACACCTGTAATTAGTTCACATTCTTAGACAACTTTCTTGTGAAAAACACAAAACCCCACGTAACCCTGCTCAGATAAATGAAGAAAATAAAATGCAATTAAAGTGTAAAAAATATAAAAAATTAAAGCTATATTTCAAGGGTATCTAGCTTCAGCATCCATTACATTGAGTATTAAGTGGCAGCACAACAGTGTGAAATAATTTATTGTATAAGAATAAATAAATGAATGAATAAAAAATAATATATTTGAAACCAAAGCATGAACTTCATTGGCTTACTAACATGCAATATTAATAAAGTGGTAAGCTGAGTTGAAAAATGCAGGGCTCAAATGAATCTCAAAGTCTTTACAAACTATACTTAGATGCAATAGTCAACATAAAAGGAAAATACTTTCAGAATCATAGAAGACATTTTTTTATCTTCTATGATTATAATCATGATTATTGTACTTTCTACATGTAGTATTGCATCTTAACATTTCATATTAGAAAGAAAAAGCTTGAATCAACAATGAACAGCCATTTATTTATAAATTAACTAATTTTTAACAAATTTTAATGCCTTTCTTATATGTGTTTATAGTTAGTTAGTTATAGTCAGTTACTGTAAAACATAATTTTATGATCTCTCTATATATATATTTAACTGTTCTAAACAAAATTTTGATGATATTTGTATTTAATGTTCACTGTTAACAATTACTTGTAGAATCTACAGTAACTAACTGGCATCAGTTTGCCAGTAACTTACTGTAAATCAATTACAGCAAGAATACTGTACAGAAGTTTACATGCACAGCACCCTATATTTTAATCTTTATGTATTTACAGTATTGTATATCTTTACTGTAAAATACACAGTCATTTGCACAATGCAAATTTAAAATACAGTAAATTACAGTTCATATTACAGTTAAATACTGGGTAATTTACAAAGATTTTTAACAGTGTATTTAACATTGTGTGTCAAAATTTGATTTGTAATAGTTTTAGTTCATCTTTTTTTAAAATAAAATCATGCTGTCCGTATTGTCAGTAAGAAAATGACAATTTTTGCAAAAAGTTTAATTGATTTACATTTAAAGCTACATTTAAAAAAAAAAAAACTGAGAAAATGCTGTATTTAACAGCTAGGTTTAGGGTCTGTAGGTCAGTTGATATCAAACTGCTATATCATGCACGACAACAAGCTGACCGTCCTCTCTCACGAATGCGCGCAAGAAGAACGTTGAGGTGACCAGAAATGTACACAGCGTCCTCTGGTGGGTTTATGAGAAATGGCATGTATGAGAAAACGTGCCGCATTAGCAAATATAAAAACTGCAAGAAAACATAGGCCAGGGCACATCAGTGTTGCCAGACTGGAAATGTCAAAGTATTGACCAAAAATTAAAAGTTATTGTATTTGGAGAAAAATTATTATGCACGAGTCAAATGGAGAGTATGGAGATGTTATCTAGACAAACAGCATTTTGACACAACATAAAAATAATCACAATACAAATCAAGGTGTAACCAGATGGGAAGGTTCAAACTCCTCCTCCGAGTTGCTGTCATCGGATACTTGCTGTGAAGAGGTAAGCATGATCGAATACCCAATAAAGGGGGAGAGCATGCTCAGAGCCCGGCGGCTAATCAGCAGGCCAATCCGAAATAATAAGCAACACCTGTTTATTCTAGTGATTGGGCCGGAGAGACACCCGTCTTAAGGAGAACGGGAGGAACAGTCGGCAAAGAGAGAGAGCTAAGCGACGACCACACAGTGGGAGCTGTCCTTGACATTTGATACCAAAAAAATAAAAATCTGTTACTTACCTCAACGCCGACCCTGTCTTCTTCTTCCCACACAAAGAACCTTTGTTACAGTGGTGCCGAAATCCGGGGAAGAAGAAGAGACCTCGCCGCTAAGATGACCACTCCGTCAACCAGTCCATTTGCGGAAGTGATCCAGGCGCTCGCGGTCCTCCACCGTGAACAGCACCAGGAGATCCGCGTGCGGCAGGAATGTTAACTCTTGAGAGAGTGCGATTCTCCACGTTAATTGGCTGAGAAGATGTAATGTAAGATGAGATAGAAACGTGCATAACTCCACATTCTCATCACAGACAGTAGACAAAAGATGTAGGTAGATCTATAAGTACAGAAGCCCTAAGATAAAAATGAAATTCATTTTAAATGTCATAAAATTCTGAAATTATCGTACATTATAGGATTTTTTTCATTATTCAGAGGTCTAAATTATCATTCAAATACGATAATTATTGTACGTCTGGCAACGCTGGGGTTCATATTTCTCAGTTCTCGAAAATGTAGCCCTGTGTATATATTTCCAGTGAGCCTGGATATTGATATTGATCAATACACAATTTGGTTTTGATCCACTTTAATTGTCAACTGCTTTTGAAATACATGCATTCCTATGTAATTATTTAGTCGAAATTAGGATTGTATAAATTTCCACTCATCACAGCCTAACAGTTTCAAACCACTATCTTAACATATTGTTATAATCTACAATAAATTGTAATCTAGATAAGCAGTCCTCAGTAAAATTCAACAAGATAAAGAATAATACTCAAGTAATGAAGATCCTTATAACATCTCGCAGCCCATTTCTGCATGGTCTCTGTCCAATGAATTGCACAACTTTATCATTGCATTGTAAGCCTCGATATCTTCAAACCCCTCAGAAATGCATTCGTTCTGCCACACCACAGCAATTTAAAAATGAGTCAGTGAAGCATGCAGTGTATTACAGTTCTGTTTCACCACACCGTATCACAATCTGTCCATGATCATTACTTTTTGCATGTGCACGAGACAGTCTGAGCCGATACCTCCAAATAAAGGGATTCATCATAATGACAGTATGCCAGAACGTTAGGTTAGTTGTGATTTATCCGTGAGCCATGATTGATTCATTAGCATGGACATTATACTGCTTTTCTTCAGTGTCTGTAAAGAGCAGAGTATAAGGCAGCGCTCGGCCCAGTCCCCCGTTTCGCTCTAGCCTAAAACTCGCTGCAGCTCATTAGTTGCCAAATGTATTAGCTTGGAGCTAATGCCCTGTGGCTGAGAACACAGAGATCTTAATGAGAACATACATATGCCTGTATCCTGTACAAGCCAAATGAATTATAGCAGCCTGCACAGGCCACAGTGTGCCTGAATCCTCCAACTATAGATATACAGTGTTCTCGCAAGCTTTCATTTATGCCCGTGTCATCACTTTCGAGTCTTTTAGCGTATTTATTAAAAATGCATCACTTCAAACCGTCAGGCAACCCTTACAATTCAAGTGTTTTAGTAGATCAATAAATAATCTGATCAAGAGCAGCATTTACTACAGATTTGCTGCATTCTGAGATTTATTGAAGTAAGGGGGTGTTTACATTTGTGCTTTGGGTTTCTTGACACGCTGCCGTTTTTAAAAGTGAATTATTGGAGTGCATCTGTTTTGGTGTCTCTACTAATGATAAAACCATAAATTTGACTGCTGTAAGTTTAAAAATAGTACGTTTATTAACAAGCAAATGTTTAAGAACAGTTCTATCACTAATGCTGAGTTCAGACTGCATGATTTTCAAAGTAGTCGTGTTACAGATGTTTTCACACTGCATGACTATCTGCGCTAGCATTTTGTTGCTGCTTTGTTTACACTGCAAGATGGATCTGCGACAGGGGCTTTCACATCGCATGACTTTACAGTAGGAAGAATCGCCGACAACTTTGTCCGAACTACGTCTCACAGCCAAAAACATGTAGTATATCTTTTGTTATTAACTACATAACGAGAAAGAAGCCTTTAATGGGGTAGAAAATGTACATATTCGCTCACCTGGGCTTGAAGGGAATTAACTTTCTTTTTTGACTTTTTGTATGAAACGTCAAACAGACACTGGTGCTCTAGTTAAACCTCCACTAGTTTTTCCTCCATGTCTTGGGTCCAAATAAACCAAAAATGAGTGCTTTTAACTTCTCCCCCAACCTCCCACTGGCCAGCAGGTACACACACACACACACACACACACACACACACACACACACACACAAGTGAATGTTGCTCTCTTATTGGCTGTAGGCGATTTTCTCAGATCGCGTCTTTGATAGTTCATACTCACTCACGTGCACGAGCAATTTGCCTGTGATTTCAGGCATTTGTCTGTGATTTTCTCAAAACCTGTCGACGAGTACAAATCGGGGCTAAAATCATACAGTTTAAACTCAGCATAACTTGTTGCTAAGAACTGTCTTGTTCCTCAAAATTCTTGATCGATCATTTATGTTTGTACTTTTTTATTTTCTGTACACTGGTAAATGTCTGTGTCTGTTCCTTGTGTGTGCATTTGTGGGAGAGAGGCAGAGCAGGTGCCTCTAAACTTAAAAATTAAAAAAAACTAAGAACATTACTAACGTGTTTCTGAGAATTGTCTTATTGTCAAAGAACTGTTCTTTAGTTGCTAAATGATTTTATTGATCCTTTTTTATTTACACTGGTAAAGATCTGTGTTTTTGTGTCTGTACCTTGTGTGCATTTGTAGGAGAGTGAGAGAAGAACCCAGGTGCTTTCTAAATAAACAAATAATGAATAGACACATTGTCTATTGTTTGTTACATTTAATTATTTATTTACTAGCTCAATGTCTTTGTGGATTTCATTTTTTTTTATTGTTGTAGCCTTCCATGACCTTTTGAAAAAAAACAAAATCACTCAGCATAGTGATATGTAATGCGGTCCAAAATTGCCTGAAACTATATTTAAGCAGTGCATTTCTCAGTTATGCTGTATTATAACTTTATTTTATAAGTTTATGCAATTTAACTGACAATATTTGTGTGTATGTATCTTTTAGACTGTAAAAGATATGGACGTAGAATGCGTGACGTCACCCATACGTTTTTGATGAGCGCAAATGAAGCTGCAAGTTGGCATGGTCAAACATCTCCATTTTGTTTGCTCGTCATCACACCAACCGGGGGATACAAAATAAGGGCAAAGTGGTGGACTGTGAGTGGAGCTATAAATGCCTAAGAGCATTTGCTTAGTTTTTCTTTGGAAGTAATGCTTAATACTTCATTACCTTCGACCTCGTTTGTGTTTTGTATGTGCTTGTTTGTATACTATATCTATAAAGTGTTTAGACTTTTAAAAAAAAATCACAGTTGCAATACATTGAGCCCTTAAGGATTGTTTTTATCATGTTTTTCTACTGAAGGAAACTCAAGTTACTTCCAAATACTTCAACTATAGTCTGTGTTAGTAAATGCAAGGCTTTTTTTGAAACCCAGACATAGAAATGTATGATGTTTCAGATAATTATCGTATTTGAATGATGTTTTATAGCCTACAACTAATCCATCTGTGCGTTTCTGGAATGCATAACAGGTCTAAAGAAATTATAAATGATAGCTGATCTTAAATAAAATTACATTTATAGATATGGTATATAAGTATATCATTTCACTTACCTGGGTAATGGAGGCAACTTGAATGGTTTGTGAGCACAACTACAGTAATTGCACACAGCATGCCATAGTATCTGATAATTGTAGAAAATAATTCCAAAAGGCATTTGACTGTGTATAGCCACGTAAAACAGAACAAAAATTCAATGTATGTGTCGAGTTCAGTGGTTAATCAGCTGAGGTGACGTGACAGTGACTAGTAAAACCTACTGTAGGTGTCACTCAAGTGGTCACGCCCTTAATTATGCAGACTTAATATAACTTAATAAAAAAACAAAATGGATGACTTATTAAAAATAAATAAAAAATCACCCCTCTCACAGTTGTCATGAAGGGTAATATTAGCTATATGCACCTTGTACCAGTCTGTAAACATCTTTTTATCAGCTGTAAAATTAGCCAATTTACTATTGCAGTCAGTGAACATCTGACATTCTTGGAGCCAGCCCTTCAAAGGCGAGTTGATGAATTGCAGTTTCAGTTACTTCTGTATTGGCTTTACGAAGGAGAGCAGGAGGTTGCCGCTTGATATAAATAAGTACTCAACATAATATCCAATGCTATGACTGTTATTATAATTGACTTGTGTTACATCATGATTATAAAGGTGCCATGAATAACCCCTTTAGTGTTACCATCGTTTCTTTATTGTAGAACTGCACTAATTTAAATGAAATACACTGTTTGTGTCTTTTGTGTAATAAAACTCAGAATTTCCCGGCTGTTTTCCAAAATGATCACCCTGGCCAGTGTGTGCAAAGCTTGCCACCACAATAGTAAGGTGTAATGTTTTTAGGATGTTTCTGTACAGTTTATACCTTGGTGCTATATAGTGCTAGTGTTCTGTCTGGTTGCTATGTATTTATGCTGGTTGCTAAAGTAATGTGTTATAGGTGGTTGTTATGGTGTTCCCTGGGAATTCTGTGTACTCATCATGTGCTAGTAATCATCAGAGAAATTATACAGGTACATCATGGCTCCAAAAAGGTATGACTGTGAGGCTTTTTTATGATCATAGGTAGCTTAAGTTGGGTCATGCAGTTTCTTAAGATTTCACCATCTCATGGATTATTACTCTGCATATGAGTACATTGGAACAATAGCAATAGTGTTGCCCTAGAGTTACCATCACAATTGCTGTTAATAAAATCAGCGGGTAGACATAAAATAAAAGTGGTACATGTGCAATACGTACATGAAAAGTGATAAGAGCGACGACTCTTTTTAATGTAGCCTAATTGAGAAAATCCCTAATGGTCTCATCATGACTTTCAACAGCAGTTTAATTAGATTTCCAATATCCAGTGAGATGATCTGCACGCTCATTATGTCTGTTTGTTAAACATCTATCTATCTATCAATCCATCAATCTATCTATCTATCTATCTATCTATCTATCTATCTATCTATCTATCTATCTATCTATCTATCTATCTATCTATCTATCTATCTATCTATCTATCTATCTATCTATCTAACTGTCTGTCTGTCTGTCTGTCTGTCTGTCTGTCTGTCTGTCTGTCTGTCTGTCTGTCTGTCTGTCTGTCTGAAATTTTCATCCATAGTCAGCGAAATTTTGTCCATCATAAAAATTTGGATTGGGTTAAAAAAATGGGTTTTGCATTCATAGAAAACATTTTGAAAGCTGTTTTGACACTTCTGAAATCTGAAATGGCATCTGATAATTTAATCCACTTTGTCATGCAGAACAGAGCCATTTATGACAGAACCACTGCTGTAGCCTATTCCATGGCAGGTGCACACCATACACCTTTTCCAAGCTGCTGTTTGGTGTGTCTGTGAGTGTGTGTCCATAACTCTGACTTACTGCCAGTCTCTGTTCAGGATTAATTAATATCAATGGGCGGAATATTTCTTATTTCTTTCCTGAAAATAGAGAAAAACACGCACATCATGAGGATTCCATTTTGTATGTAATTAAATATTGTGCTTGCATTATGTTTTATTACAGTTTTTCTCTGTTCTGAATTTATCAAAACCACCTGTTCAATCTTCTCATCGTTGTGTCACACCAAAAAAGCAGTTTCCCATACCTTTGAACAAGAAGCAAATGCTTTTGTACAGTGCATCCATGCAAATGATTATATGCAATTCTCTGATGTTTCTTACATTATCAATTGCTTATGTCATGTTGAGTTGGCTCACCCTCCCACAACATTTAATCGCTTGTTCATAGCATTAGGGATGGGTGCCGAAAAACGGTTCTTTATTGATACCGGTACTTTATTGAATGTGAATTATAAAAGACAGAAGTATCGATAAGCTCTGATGTTAACGGTTCTGCTATCGGCACTGGAAGATTATTGCTAACTGAACATTACCTACAGTAGCATAATTTAACTGACCAACCTTATCTAATTTGTGATACTTAATGTTCATCTGGACTGTTGGCAATCTCACGTGAGAAATGTTTGTCTTGTTCCGCCTAGTAGTACAATAGGGATTGCATCAAGTATATATAGCCTTCACAGTTTTTGGCTGTGCACACACACTCTTTGGAGGCTCGTGCTGCGGACACTTGCACTAAGCACACAAACAACTCGCATCAAAACACAAGATTTGCATGCACACAAGCTTGCACTTATAGAGTGATTATGGCAGAGAGAACGATCAATCTGGCTAAGCATTTTTCAAAAGTGCAATAACAAATGCAACGTTTTCGACTGTTTAGCATCATCCATAATAAAATAAAGTGTTGTTCATTCTGTTAAAAAAAAAATCATAAAAAAACACTACACAACGTATGGATACAAGTGCTGTTAATGTACCGAACCGATAAGGGGTATCGATAAAAGAAGTAATATTGTTAAAACCTTAACAATACTCTTCCCTACATAGGTCTTTACATGTAAAATGGCTGAACAAGTTGTCATAATGTTTTGTCATAAAGCATTTTTTAAATAGATTTCCATTAGACCTGCCAACAAATATCAAAACAATCCCTCCAAAATATACTGTTATTGGCAACATGACTAAGTAATTAGTTTTATACGTACACAACATCACAATAGGTCAAGGTAGGTAGTGCTGTCACTTCATAGCAAGTCAGTTGACGTTTCTGTGTGGAGTTTGCATGTTCTCCCTGCGTTCGCGTGGGTTTCCTCCGGTTGCTCCGTTTTCCCCCATAGTCCAAAGACATGCGGTACAGGTGAACTGGGTAGGCTAAATTGTTCAGAGTGTATGAGTGTGTGTGTGTGAATGTGTGTCTGGATGTTTCCCAGAGATGGGTTGCGGCTTGAAGGGCATCCTCTGCATAAAGACTTGCTGGATATGTTGGCGGTTCATTCCGCTGTAGAGACCCCATAATAATGAAGGGACTAAGCCAACAAGAAAATGAATGAGGGAACATCACAAGAACTTGTCATGGCACTGACATGTTCATTGACACAGAAATTTAGTTTTGAGAGATCTTGAGTAAGAGATTAGCTTTTACAGGTAATCCATGGTGTTTTGCTATTTGTATGTGTTGTTTTGAGAAATGCACTTGCTGTTTTTCACATTTCAGTTCTGATCTGAGGGATGTACCAAAGCCACTTAAAAACTAAAATATACACCAGTCTTAGTGTGCAAGTTTTCAGTGCTTGACACTTTTTTTTCATGACAATTATGAAAAAAAATGCAAACAACATTTTCAAACTCTGTGTGCAAAGAACTTGTCTGTCTACGGTCTCAAAAACAAGATTGGGGAATCCTCCCTGTCTGTCTGCTCTTATCCTAAATCAGGTTCCCTTAAAACACTGTTTTTCAGTATGGTTTATTTTCAGGCCCCCTGCTGCATCAGTATAGTGTAGTGTCAGAAACCCTGCTGTTTCACTTTACTGCAGTTTCAGGTACCCTGCTGCTTCGGTATAGTATAATTTCAGACTGAGTGTTACTAAGTAGCTGATGACAGAATCTCTGTACTTTAAACCTGTTGAAAGCTCTTTCAGATCTCTGATTTAGTTTCCGTAGCCTCTATTGGCATTGTTAATGTTGGGATCATACCATTAAGAGCCAGATACAGTACTGTGGATGCATGTGTGAACTTGTTTACGTGGTTTACAAGGACACAAAATTACATAATTACGTAGGTATTACCTAGTTGTACTCCATTAAGGCAGTTTACTAGGACATGCCTTGAGTCCTCATAATTTAAAAGGCTTGAAAAGTGCCCTGTTTTCCGGGAGGCTAGGGTATAGGAATAGCGCTAATACCTAATTTGACCATCTAGGACATGTTCCTGGATTAACAGCTATGTTTATCTTGGAACAACATTCCAATCAGCCAATCAGAATTAAGGGCTACATTTACCGTTTATGTTATGTTTTGACTTATGTTTAGGTTAGGTTTTACGTAATTTTTATTCAACGACAATCCCTCTCTGTTTTGGAGAACAGTACTATGAGTTTATGTCGAGTTGATTGGCTAGCAAATTCTCTAGTCGGTCAACTCGACATAAACGTCTTCGTTCCCTACTTCAGGGAGCAAGGGTTATGTACAAAACCAAGAAGTACCCCATTCCCCCGAGTCGATCACTATGAGTTTATGTCAAGATGATTGACTAGAGGATTTGCTGGTTGATGAACATTTTCGTTCCCTCTTTCAGGGAACGAGGATTATGTACATAACCAAGACGTTCCCACTCAGCACGGGTTTATGTTAAATTGATTGACAAGGGGATTCGCTAGTCCATCAACTCAACATAATTGTTTCCAGTCCCTTCTTCAGGGAACGAGGGTTATGCAGGTAAATGAGACATTATGGATGGGTTTAGGGGTCGGGAATAGGTATTGATTACATTTTCTAACAAAAATTATGTTCCAGGATCAACATACATGTTAATCCAGGATCGTATACTTGGCAAAATTATGATGTGCATTGGAGTAAGTCCACATAATAAGCAGTTTTGACTGAATAAAATGCATTACGCCTATGAAAAGTCCTCATAACACAGAAAAACAAAAACAGAATGTGCGTTTGTGTGCTGTATTGATAATGATAGGGCTTTGTGTTGATATGTTCACTACAGGCCTATAACATCAAATCCTTTCCTTAAGCACAGTTTCCCATCTGACAGCCTCCTCCAGAGCCTCGATAGCTGTGGATGGAGAGACACTGAAAAGAACAACAAAGGAAGTAGAGGGAAAAAATGCCAAGGCGGGGACACCCAGCGTGAGCGTGCTGCGTTTGGAGAGAAAGGACAGGAGGTTGATTAATTAAATTTCTGAAAGGCTCGACATTTGGGCTGAAAAAGACTCAGGCGCCTGTTGTCGCATGAGCAAGGACAACAGTGACAACAACAACAGTCTGAATACGAGTGATATGACGCCGTTTGCCAGTTCGATTAGCGACATTTAAAAAGAGGACAAATTGACTTGTCTCCAGACGCGTTGCTCTTATTTTTTTTCTACTCTTCTAATGCTTTCAATAAATGAAAGAACTGTGGCGAATATACACAGGGAAAAAAGCGTGCATTGAGTGTCGAGCGTTTAAACTACCCATAATGCCATCTGTCCCGAATAGGCCCGTTTTGAGAGAGCGAGTCTAAATGAAATTACATGTCCCCAGCAGCTGGCAAGTTAATAACGTTATTATATTTTCTGCTAATTAGTCTGTATAGATGTTGACAAATCAATGTAATGATGAAAATATTAATGTTCAAATTACTCAGTAATGAGATAAATCGTGTGATTCCGAACATCTCTGCAGACGCTGGAGAAAAGACAATTATCTTTTCACATGGTCTAATATGCAGTGAATCATAAGCATTGCTTTAATTCACTTGATTGCTTTTAATGCATTTGTTTAGCAGACAGATTCAGTTATCTTGCGTTGCCTGATTGTGATATTATAATTTCTTTCCTTGACATGTTTATAGAAAGTGCACATTTGTTATGTTATCTGTTATGTGTCACTACAGTGTATATATAGTTGAGCTTTTTCTTGTTTTCTTAAAACAGATATCTAAACAGATTTGAATCAAGTTGCAGTACTTAAAGGTGCTGTATGTAAGTTTTTGAATCCTCTAGAGCATAAAAATACTATAATATTTTTGCTGATATGTAAGAATACTATGTAAAGATTCTAGTTTATCTAAAAAACAACTCTAAAGTTAGATATTCTGCTTTAAAAATGTTATTACATTTGAATTACGTGCTGTAACATCTGCATTTGTTTTGGTGTCTTTAATCCGCTAAATGCCAGTTTAGCCAATTATAATTCAGCACCCCAGGTTCCCTTCAAACAGGTTGTTTTAAACAGTGTATTCCACTTGTTCCGTCAGAAAGGCTTTCAACGTGTGGGTCCGCAATTAAAATGCAACCTCTGGTGGAAAGGTAACAGCCTCCGAAATGAGACGCAGAATCAGAGTTCCACATAAGGTGGTTATTAATTAGCAAATTATTTAAATATTGCGAATGTAAACATTAGGTAAGCAGGTCATATTATAATCCTAACAACAAGCTTCATGACAATACATTGTAGTGTAAGCAATTTTGCACCAGACAAAACACAACTGAAATTTAAATATTCAGAAGCACAGGCTAGTGCACGTACTCCACTTCAACGAATTGATAAAGTTTATAATATAATTAATACATTTTAAACCTCTTTAACATTGTTAAATGTACATGCTGAATCACTGATACATGTTGGAGTCACAGTTCTAAAGTTCAATTTCAAACTGTTTATTATATTTTCAAGATCTGAGGTCAACTATCTGCTGCTGCTTTCAGTTGTATGGCAATAAATGTCATGTAAAATGGCCATCAAACATATTAGCATTTAACACTGTATAAAGCACATAAGGTGTACCTGAGGTGATCACAGTTTATCCTCTTATTCAGCTACAAGAAATAGAAGTCATTCCTAAAATTTGCATTTCAGGTGTTGTTTAAAACAAATACTCCATTTAATAGGGAAAAATAAATTCATTTTAACGCGTGCCGTTACATTTATTTAGAACACAACTTATATCAGCCTTTAGGCTTGATAGTCATGCTCGCTCTTGTTGGTGTCGTCAATCTGGCTATTCTTAAAAATGAGCTAACTTTGATAAGTGAAAAATTATGTTATTTTCAATGAATGAAAAGCAATTTACAGTGTTATAAGAAAATAACTGGCGAACGGTCAGTACAGGTGGCAAGCAACGTAAACAGAACAAAGCAAGGGTCAAACACGGCAAGGCAAAGGAAATGTGTGATGTCACAAAAACAGTTAAACAAGACTTTGTGTGTGTGTGTGTGTGTGTGTGTGTGCTGTTTATAAAGTCCATCTAATCAGTTCGTAACAATCCTCAGGCTGTGTGTATGTAATCAATGGCGAACCAGAACAGCTGTGTGCAAGGTGCATGATGGGGCTTGTTGTTAAATAGTGTGTGTCTAGTTCTCTAGGTTTTTTTTTATTTTATTTTGTGTGTGTGTGTTCTTTTTAAAGCAGTGATAGGCTACTCAAAACTCATATAGATCAACATTTTGGTACAATCACAACTACTTTAACAAAATGTTTTGACATCTCTACCCTACATGCTGAGAGCTTGAGACCTTATCTGTTTGCCAGTCCTGAGGAAGCGTTGGTGGGCACTTTGCTTCTGTTCTCAGCCCAGTGCTGAGGGCTTTCTGTGGACCCTGACCTTAAGTAATGAGAGCCCATCTCCAGAATGATCCGACCCGCTTTGACATGACAGGGTTCAGACCGGTCACTCATCCCTGGCCCGCTCTCCCTGGCTCTGCTCACTCTAATGAGAGAAAGAAGAGAGTCCCGCTAACAAGCGACTTCATCAACGTGAGCAATGAGCTGACAGAAAGGATCTCTCTTTTGACCTACCTACAAAAAGAGAGGAAAAAAAGAGAGCGACCAAAGAGAGAACAGCCAAATGAGCAGAGAGACTCAAACCCAAACCTGCCAGAAGCGAGAAGCACTCTTTGTGCAGAGTAACAATACACTTCTGTGAGTTCAGAATAAAGCCGTTATCATTGTACAAGGGAGCAGACAAATATGTTTTCTGTTCTAATGTCTAAAGTACTCCTATATACTAAAAGGCACTTTACTATACAGCTAAATATACATTCTTCATAGTTTTCTACAAATAACAATTGTGTTTGAGTTTTTGTTGTAGTTGTTGTTGTTGTTTAGATTTTTTTTACAAATCCACATGGAGAGGACAACATTGAAAGACAAAAAAGTTTCCTCTGGGTGCTCTGGTTTTCCTCACAATCCCAAGATATGGGGTATATACGTAAATTGAATTAACTGATTGACCGTAGTATATAAGTGGGTGTGTGAATAAAAGTGGGTGTTTCCCATTTGCTGGGCATCTGCTGCATAAAACATGTCAGAAAAGTTGGCAGTTTATTCTGCTTTGGTGACCCCTGATAAATCAGGGACAAAGGCAAATGAAAATTAATAAAAAAATTGTTGTTAGTGGTGCTGGTGCTGTTGTGTTTTTTGTTTGTTTGTTTTTTTTTTTGTTTTTTTTTTTTTTGTCAGACCCTTATATTGTTTCAAACTACTACAGTGTTGATATACAAAGTCACTTTGCTTAACTGCAGTATAAAGCTCTTCAAACATAAAAATAAACAACAGCTGTGGATCATAAGGTTCAGTACAGGCAGTTTCAGTTAAAATATAGCTAAAACCAGTTTTTTAAACAATGTAAACCACCAGTTAAAGTAGCTTGTTTAATAGACCGTAAAATGATTCATACATAGTGGGAAATGAAGAACGACTATTTGGAGATGCATCAAAAAATGTGTTTAATTTGTTAACTTCGAACATTAATAACAGCAGTACAAAATACTATATTTAAGGTGCTAGAAAAGACATTGCATATCATAAAGCATTAATAAGAAGTTCAATCAGAATGCGTTTAGTTGGTACTGTGACCAGGTTGCGAATTACGGGGGATGGGGAGAGGGGGATCACATCCCTAGTAAGAAATAGCTTTCTCTGATCTATATTATATAATAATATATAATATGTTAAATATTAATAATTAAAAGTGTATAATATAAATACATTTGACCCCCCCCATGCATTCACAATGGTTTATGCCATTGTGAATGCATTATCAATGCTAGGATAAATCATTCACCAGTCTGAAACTGTCAGATCTAGAGAGCACCGATAGACATCTTAAGTATTCCCTAAACATGTTTCTTGTAAAGTAGGTGTTTATATCTGCATGTAGCCTAAAAAAAAAGAAAAAAATATACACATAATTTGTTTAGTTTGACCTAGAGTAACCTCTAAAATAGTCAGTAAATATCCCTCAAAACACTGAAAATGTAAACATTTTATTAATAAGTTAGATGTCATTTAAATACATTCATGAATTTGATTCACTGAAACATGTATTACCAAACTACTATTAAAAAAGTTGATTTTATTGATATTTTTAGTAGTTTTAAACAATATTCCACGTTGCTCAAAACATGGTACTATGTGAGCTGCCAGTACTACGGCTGTTTTTTTACCACATCATTGTTTTAAAATTAAGTCCTAATGTTACTCTAATATGCATTTGAGCTTCTCTCTTGAATCAATCTCAACCTGTCAACTTTAGACAGTCACCTTTCTCAAGACAAAGGACACACACCTGCTTAACATTAACATGCAGGCCAAATCCGGTCACACTTTGATGTGTAGCCTCATGATTTCACAGTTTCGCATTGATGGCACAAATCAAATTTAAAGGCGAGTTGCCCAGGCAGATTAGAAAAGCAGCGTCCACATTTAATCTCAGCCGAGGCGACTGTGAAAATGAAACGCCTCAGGTTGGCTGTAAGAATCGGTTATTTGTCGGCAGTGAGTGGTAAACAAACTTTCTCTGTCATTTTATTTTCAGCATGAAAAAAAAAATGATATTAGGATGAATAAATGTATCAAAAATCCATTGTTTATTCAGACCGTATTTGCATAGCCATGTAACAATTAGGAGAGTGATAATTATCTCATTAAGAGACACTTTGTCAATTGAGTTGGGCTGGTAAAAGTTCATTTTAACAGACTCGTATGGGGTTTCAATGTTCTTCATTATTAGCTCTACATTATCTAATTAATTTCCTTTCTTACCGTCTCCATGTTTTCAGAATCAAAATGACCTCCAAGGTCTTTTACATGTCTAATTAAGTAAGAAATAATTGAAGGATGACACTGGATAGCATAACAGTATAATCTGACCTTCAAATCTAATCACTCCAGTGTTACTTTAGTTATAGTTTAGGCAATGGTTATATGTAAATTCATATTTTAGATTGCTATAATATGTATTGTTAAGCTATTGGTGGTGACTACTTTTTCTGTTTTAATATGTGTAGTTCTATGATTTTTATTTGTTTCTTTAGTTTTAGTTTAGATTTTGTTTTCAATTAAGTGAAAATAATAAATAAAATTTGGGCCAAAGACAATTATATATATAAAATTTATACAAAAAATATATATTTACAATAATTTTATAAAGACATAACTAAAATTAAATAATTGTGTAATAAATAAATATATGTGACCCTAAATGATTATTTCACCCATTTTATGACATAATTTAATTTGAAACTAGACATTTTTAATATAATTTTATATTATTTATTTGCATATATGTTTCACTTTTGTAAATCTGATTGAATTAATCGATGAATTAATATGGGGGAAAATCTCGTTTTTATGAGACCACTTTTGAATTTACTGGATTTATTCATTATTTATGGGTTGAGTAAATTATATTGTTTTTTTTGTTTTTTTTGTTTGTTTGTTTGTTTATTTGTTTGTTTGTTTGTTTGTTTGTTTTTTATGGTAAACCTCTGCTAACATTTCTTCCAAACGTCTAACATATTAGTCCCTTTCACACAGTGATACTGGTAAATATCCAGAAAATTTCCAGATTGACTTTACAGGTAAATTCATAAAAAAGGTGTTCACACAGTCACGGACAGTCCGTAATTTTTCCGGAAAAAAACATTCACACATCCATTCCAAAATCCAGATAAATTCTGACATAATTTACAAGAAATGATCTATAAACGGCAGCTCTTTTATTTGTAAACATAGAAGCGGTCGGGCTTTTCATCGTGGTTTCACTTTTATTTAAAATTTTTGAATACATGCAGCTGATTTGTGAGACATTCAAAGGCAGAAACGCGACCGCAGCTAAATGTTTGCACACTTGACTATATTACAAATTCTGTGGATGGATAAGTATTGTGAACAACTTGTATGAAAACATATGGAGTGACACTTTCAGATGTTGAGATGTTCAAAATGTGTTTGTGTGCTGGCGCTCACTGGCTCTTTCATGTGCACACGCGTCAAGCAACTGAAGCAGAGCTCATAAGCATTTTATCAATAATTTTGTACACAGTTGGCATTAAGAACGAACAAAGAGACTTTATCTGACTAACATCTAACAGCTAAATGTGTCTGGAAAAATTATTATTATTAATTATTTTCATAAACCGCGCGAATGTGAATGTCTGAATGATCTGATTGGCTAAAGTAGACGTCTCACATTTGTGCGTTCTAGACGTGAACGCACTCTTTTCAGGAATCTTCTTTCTGCATTCACACAGGGCAATTCCTTGCAAATTGCTGTTAATGTTACAACTTCTCTTTCTGGAAAATTGCTGAAACTAATTTATCGGTATTTCAAAAAGGGCCCGTTCACACATACAGATCTTTCCGGAAAATTGCCGGTTATAATTTTCCGGAAAGGTAAGTGTAAAAGGGGCTATTGTCACTTAAAGCGATTTTGACAATCAGATATAAAAACCTGTTTATATGTTATGACAGAGAATGAGGGTTATTCTAGCAAATATTTATTTATTTATTTTCTGAAGTTAAAACATTGGTAGTGGCTTGTCTTTAAATTAATATAAACACCTTTTGGCACCTATCTTGTTATTTAGCTGTAAACTCTAAACGACAATATTTGTATTATAAATCTGAAAGAAGTTTATTTATTTATTTTTATTTTTTTGGGGGGGGGGATTTTTATTTATATGATAATGCACTTTCCTTCTTGTTTATATGTGTTTGTTTGTTTGATTGTTTGCTATTTTTATGTCTTGCATTTACCAGAAATCACCTGTCAACATTTTCATAACATTTGTCTGCAGCTGTTAACTCACATTTCCTCTTGAAGCTCTGCAATTGATTTTTTTAACAGCAAAGCCAGTGACTGATAAATCATTGTTTATTGAGTCAGGTTTGTAAAGCGCTGATGTGAGTGAACAGGGATCTGTTTAAGATGACGGGGAAGCTCATCTGTAGATAAATCTGTTTTGCTTCAGTGTTTCTTTCTTCTTTTTTTTTTTTTTTGAGTCATGACTATTATGCTTTAAAAACTGTCATTTCAGAGCTCACTTATATAGAATAGATTGCTTCTGGCTACTGTGTCTTTTGCCCTCAGTTAAAATTATTGTACACTATTGTATTTTTTCCTTCTTGTTTGTTAGCTGTCATTTAGTGACTGTTTAATGTTAGCTTACACTTAGAGATTCCATATTTCAGGTTTTCCTTCCTCCCACATGATTATAAATATAGAACTCCAGTTACTGAGTGTGTATGTTTTTTTTTAATACTCTTTTACAGGGTCAGTTCCCTAACAAATAAAAACATGCTCTCAGCTACTTTTGGCTATATTTTAACAATCAAGGCACAAAGTCTAAAGCACAAAAGAATTAAGGGTGTGTCCAAATCCACTTGCTATTTTATGAATAGTAAAATACGGTTTGCACTGTGGCGCATGGTCTAACAGGGTTGTGCTTATTCTCTTAATGAGTTATGGGTGTGTTTTGACTGTAATGTGCATTAAACCAATCAGTCAGTCATGCAAGCCATGGTGCATTTGCTATTTTCATGGCAACTTTGTAAGTGGAAAAACTGATTGCTTCACTGGCAAGAAAACAGTTAAACAGACCATCGGTAGCGAGAATAGAGAATGGGCTCTTCCATTCGGCCTATTTACTTTCTCTTAACTTTACTTTTACTCGTTGCTTTACTCTTTTATTTTTGTGAATAAGGAAACAGTGATGTATACAATCCATTTAAGACATCCATTAGCCTACATACTTAATTTTGTTTGTTAAATGCAAAGATTTGTTTCAAAACTATTTCTAAATTTAGTTCTAGCAAATTAATAAATGAACAATAATAACGAAGTCTGGTCAAAAATTTTTTGTTATATCCAAACGCATGTCCTATTCTTATCAGGGCTCAAAATTGCGACCATTTTGGTCGCATATGCGCCCGAAAATTAATCTATGCGACCTCATAATATATCTGGGAGCATTAGTGCGACTGCAGATAATGGTTGTAGTGCGACCTGTTTTGATTTTTTGTAAAAACATGCTGAATCGCTCTTCCCTGCCTCTATATTGGTTCATATTAGCTGTCATTCACTCAAGGTATTCCGCTGTCAGATGACAGGGAAGGAGCTTTTATGACCACGAGAAATGCAAACGGCTGAAGAGTAAAAACTTAAAGCACACAGGTTTGCAAACCCCACCTAAAGTTGAGGCACAGATGAAAGCAATCATGACACGTCACGTGGTGAATAATGAGATCAATCGAGTACGCGCTTCTTGGAGAAGGCGCCCGAATGTCCATGCGTCGCATTCACTGCGTGTTCAGCGCAAATGTCCGCTAAAAGTCAAATCTAATACTGTACATTTCATCGCCAAAGAAGCTCGCCTTTACTAAGTTTACACTGAAACTGCGGCTCATAACAAAGACCGGTATTGGGCCGATGGTTAGCGCAAGAATCCTGCTCAACCTGCTCATAAATTGGGTCGGCAGACTCGCCAGCTTTTCCACAAACACAGAAAAATGAAGATCATCTCAAACTGAACCTTTAAATTGACACAAACTGAAACCAAATCTTTTAAAGAGTGATAGAAGTGAGACTTTACTTTCTTTCTTTTGTCTATTCTTTTTTGAGGTGTATATTATTTGTATTTTTTATTCATTTACTGATGACTGCTTTGCAGCTTTCATCATTGAATTGAATGATTTATTATAATCTTTTGTTTGTTTTGTAGCAGAAATATTATTTATTAAATTGACATGCATATATAAAAAGCAGTACAAAATCAATATTTCTTACTGCAATGCTTCATTTTTGTTTGATGCAAATTATACATTTATTTTTCACAAAGTAACAGACTTTTTATAGCAGATAACCTACATTCATGCACATTCAAGGCAGTATCATAATGAGAAATGTAATTCATTGTTACTATTATTGTCATTTTCATCATCACTAATATTCTATAGCCTAATTATTAGACATTCATTTTGGAATTATTGCACACAAATATCAATGTCTTCGCAGCATTAGTTCGATAGTTGTTTCTGGTTTTTGTCAGTCCTATTGATGTTGTTTTAAAATACAATAAATCCCTTAAAAAGCAATTTGCAGCGGTGCTCATTCATTTTTGGTGGGTGCTCCTAAATTTTTTCTGGTGCTCCTAAATTTATTTTGGTGCTCCTAAATATTTGAAGTTGGGAGCACCGGCGCTACCAAGTTAAAAAGTTAATTTCGAGCCCTGCTTATGCCCCATAGTCCAAAACCTGACAGGTGGACAGATCTAAGCTTGTTTTTATTAAAACAAATATAAATATGCATATAATACATAATACTAATAATACTAATAACATTATACAAAAGCAAATTTTCCCCCAAAATGAAGAAGCCACTGAGCTAGTGTTTTTTATATTTATGTAGAAAATAATAATTTTTGTAATATTTTAACCCTTAATTCTTTTTCATTTGTGAAGATATTTTTGTATTGCTGTACATGCTGTGTGTATTAAGCAATGTGCAATGACTAACACTAACGTGCTCTGCGCTGGACTTTAGGTCAATCTATTTTAAAATTACTAAGGGCTATTACTATTTGCTATTTTCAAAAAAGCAACAAGTCAACAATGCGCAACACGCCAACTCACCTACTTTGTAGACCAGCACACCCTTGAGTCCACAAAGTGGAGCAAATGGATTTACTGTTTAAGCAACGTGGTACAAAACGGGAAAATTAGGGTTGCACTGGTCTGAAAAAAAGAACAAGTTAATTCATACGGTGAAAGTCAATGATGTTCTTTTGGAATCAGTTTTAATTTAGTGTAATTTACAAACTGTTGCAGTTTTTTTTTTATTAATACATTAAATAGATTTTTTTTTTACTGAAATTTTGGTTTTGTTTTTTTTTTGTTTTTTTGTAGGTTTTTGTCATTTTTGTGTTTTTTATTGTTTTTATCAGTTCTAATTTATAATTATTTATACGGTCGATAGGTGCAAATAAGTTAAATTAGCAAACCAACTAACTTAGCAAGTGATTAGTTAGTTTAGTTTTTTTAATTAAGTTTTAAGTTATATGTTATTTTCATAACAGCCATTATATTCAAATTATTTTCATTTTATAAACTCAAAGAATATTTTATTTATTTTCATTCTTTTTTTTTTTCTTCGTCCCTTTATTAATCTGGGGTAGCCACAGCCAAATTAACCTCCAACTTATCCCGCACACGCTTTACACAGCGGATGCCCTTCCAGCCGCAACCCAACACTGGGAATATCCATACACACTCATTCATACACATACACTACGGACAATTTAGTTTATTCAATTCACCCATGGCGCATGCCTTTGGACAAAAGGGGGAAACTGGAGCACCCGGAGGAAATTCCAGCAAACTTCACACAGAAATGGCAACTGACCCAGCGATCGTGTTACCCACTGTGCCACCATGATGCCCTTATTTTATTTTATATTTCAAACCTACAGTTGTTAACAAACAATTTTTTATTGTATTTCATTTTGTTTTCTTTTGTTTTGTGTTTTCTCATGTTTTTGTCAATGTAGTCCAAATGTTTTTTTGAAACCCGCTGATGAACATAAAGCATGATCATGTAACGTTTTTTGTTTTTATTTATTTTTTTACCAAATGATATTAAATATTGATCTGACAAATATTCATTCATTCATTTACTTTCTTTTTGGCTTAGTTCCTTTATTAATCTGGGGTCACCACAGCGGAATAAACTGCCAACTTATCCAGCATATGTTTTACGTAGCGTATGCCCTTCAAGCTGCAACCCATTACTGGAAAAACTCACACACTCATTCACACTCAAACACTATGGATAATTTAGTCTACCCAATTCACCTTCAAACCAGAGCACCCAGAGGAAACCCACGCGACCTAGCCAAGACTCGAAATTCAAGCAGCATTAAGACACATTCACATTTTTATACTGCGCTTATACAGCTGATTACTCCAAAGTGATGTATGCGAAATTCCACGGCAAATTAAGAAAAGCTGAAAAAAAAAAAAAAAAAAACATGTGCGGATGGTTTTAGTAATATGATAAACCCATGCTTGGCATCCTCCACCCAAACTCCCCCACCACCAAGCACAAGTACGAATGTCACAAGCAATTACACACAAAGCATGACAAAAGAGTGCCATCATGCATAGCTGTGTAATGACACCCGCATTGATGCCCGGCGGGCGCTCAGAAGACTCTGGAGTGAAGCCAGTCCTGTTAAAAAATGCGCAGAAAAGCCTTCAAAATACAAGCAACATGCAAAACAACTGGCAGAATAAATTGGAGCTTATGGACTTCGCTAGAAAATGAAGGCTTGTTATGCAAACTCATGCATGACCCCAATGTGCCATTGTAATGGAGAAAAGGATTTTTTACACCGCGCCGCGTCTCTGTTTCGCTTTCCCACTCTCGCTATCTGTCGATCTATTTCTCTCTCTAGACACATACAATGATTTTAGCATGCATGCATAATTCTGAGCAGATAAGTGGCAACTGAAGCATTATGCCTATTAATAAATGAAGAGTGTGTGAGATGCCAGAAGCTCAGTGACAGGAACATGAACAGCACGAGGCTGTGAAAAACTGCAGAGCTATTAGAAAGTCTTGTAGAAAGAGGCAGTGTCTTCGGTGTTTAAGACTTGATTCGTGTTCTGGTGTTCTATGGACGTTTGACCTCTTTCTTTTTCGGTTTGACATTAATCTAGTTCGATGTTATAAGACTTTTTCATATTTCAGCTTAATGTAGAGAAATGAGCCACAAATTGGTTGAGTGTCAAGTCTGTGGATATCAGAACAGAAATGTCAACAATTTCGTACTGTGATCTATTTTTTAAAACAAATTGTATAATGTTATTTGAATAACTAAAATAGTTTATAGTATGTTTAATCTTTCTTTTCTCTCTTTTATGTTCAGTCTTAGTGAAGTGTAAAATGTTACCTTAAGTTCTATTTTAAATCAGTAAAATACTATTGCAGGGATCAACTTGTTTCTGGAGGTCCTGCAGATTTTAGCTCCAACCCTAATCAAACCCACCTCAACAAGCTAATCAAGGTCTTACTAGGTATACTTGAAACACCCAGGCAGGTGTGTTGAGGCAAGTTGGAGCTTAACACTGCAGGGCACCGGACCTCCAGGAGCCAGATTGGTGACTCCTGTCCTATTGCTATAAATGGGTAAAACCTAGTCATTTGAAGGATAGTGGCAAAGTATAAAGTACAAGAAACAGGGGTATTGTAGAAAGATAAAAATGCATTGCTGGCGATGCAGTGGTGCAGTAGGTAGTGCTGTCGCCTCACAGCAAGAAGGTTGCTGGGTCGCTGGTTCGAGCCTCAGCTCAGTTGGCGTTTTTGTGTGGAGTTTGCATGTTCTCCCTGCGTTCGCGTGGGTTTCCTCCGGGTGCTCCAGTTTCCCCCACAGTCCAAAGACATGTGGTACAGGTGAATTGGGTAGGCTAAATTGTCCTAGTGTATGAGTGTGTGTCTGAATGAGTGTGTGTGAATGTTTCCCAGAACATGTGTCTTAATGCTGGAAGGGCATCCGCTGCATAAAAATGTGCTGGAAAAGTTGGCGGTTCATTCCGCTGTGGCAATCCCGGATTAATAAAGGGACCAAGCCGATAAGAAAATAAATGAATGTTTTGCACTGTAATTTTTAAGTAAAATATTTAACATGTTATCAAAGGATTTGTTCTATATGTCTGATGTATTCCTCTTGTTGTTGTTTTTTTTCTATTTATTTGTTTTGCCTTTGGACCAATTCTCAAATATATGTCTAATGATGTGTTATAAATGACTGCATATGTACTTATGTACAAATACCAATATAAAGTGCTGAGAATAACCTATATCTGAAATCAGACAATTGGTTGGACATATTCTGATTAATTATTAATTAATAATAATAATTTCCAAGTTCTCCAAGAATAAATATTCATCCATAAAAATGGTAACATGGGTAAAACTTTACATGAAGGGGGTGTTCAAAAGCATAATGACACATTTATAATCATTACATAACACATTACCAAGACAACTAAACTTGTCATAAAACATAATTGTCATGAAGACATTTTGATATCACTTTTTAAATGAATTTGTCATTAAATGTTATAATAATTAAAAGTGTCAATACTCAGTCAAATAATTGTAGGCCTATAACAGCTTTATTAATATTTAATGCACGGTATATGTCTTATAGCACATGTCAGAATCAAAACATTCATTACCATTTCTGAATTTCATGCTTAAGTCCTCATCATTTGAAAATGCATATGGTAAATGTTTGCAGTCAGGCATTGAAAACCATAGACTAGCATTATGCAAATCTATGACACTTTTACATTTGTTGGTAAAAGAAGTATGACTGGTATTATAGATGACTCATTTTAGGAAGTTCAGACCTGGATCTGGATCATGGAGAAAACCAATACAATTGTCATGCGTTTATTCAGTAAATCTCTTCAGACTTTTATCACTAGCTACCATATGCATTATATTTACAAATATAATGATATTAAATATAGATATTAAACATGTTCTGAGTTGAGTTTCGAAACATTTGAAAAACTTTTTTTCATGTGTCAATGTCCTACTTCAAATTCAATTTCCTAGATGTCTGAAAAGATCTGTGAATGTTGCAGTTCCATTTAGAGTAAGAGGTATCCCATAATGCACCGTCAGCCATTGGCCTCAACATAACCTCACAGCACACTGATGTAAATATGCAGTTTGGCTCTGTATATGTGCGATGTGCATCATTCTTTTGGCCGTTTCTGCAGTTTTCTTAATAAGGCCTGTTTGCAGGAGTCCCAGCAGGCTCTGCTTATTTCATGCTAGTGTTAGTTTTGATGGTGGCTTTGGGTGCTGCCGGCTCTATAAGACAGCGTGGGTCATGTACAGCTATTTTGTGACACTCATTAAGGATTGATAGAGCTCATTTATTTTGGTGTAATTACCGGATCCATTACTTTTTATGACTAGTCTGGATGCAGCAGGGAATGTGTGTGAATACAAGACATTTTCTGGAGCCCTGTAAGCAGGTGGAAACAGGTGAAATTACGCTATAAATAAACATATATATATATATATATATATATATATATATATATATATATATATATATATATATATATATATATATATATATATATTAGTGCTGTCAATCGATTAAAAAAATTAACTAATTAATCGCACTTTTAAAAAAAAATTTAATCGCGATTAATCACATTCAAGATATTCAAACTTGTAATTTTGGCTATTCAAATGTAAAATTAATGTAAAAGCTAAACAAAAACTATTTAAATTCTAAATAGAATTGTTTATTCGAATTTTTGTTTAACTTGTAACAGATTTCATCATGTAAACAACATACCTGCAATAAACCATCAAGATCCTACTTGACAGCCATAATTATTACAGAAATAAAACACAGGCATTTTGAATTTCAAAACAATCAATGCCAATAAAGAAAACATTGATTTCCAAGTTGGATTCTAAGTGGACTGCAAAAAGAAATAAAAAATACAGGCATTGCAGATATGGGAAATGGAAATTAATAATAACAATAAAGTATTGAATACAAACAATTGTACTCATTGTAAAGTTGTATTGCTGTGAGTTGAGAACATTAATTATAAAGTAGAAACTTTTTTACTCAGTCTTTCTTTACATTTGTCCAGTTGCTAAGACAGTCCAGTCCAGACATCCTAAGTCTCCCAGAAGTTGCGGGAGTATTCGCAAATGCACAGACCTCCGGATGCCCGCAAATAAATGATAATCTCCTGTAAATCTACCAAATGATTATATACAATTGAAGTCAGAATTATTTTCACAGTATGTCTGATAATATTTTTTCTTCTGCAGTAAGTCTTATTTGTTTTATTTCAGCTAGAATAAAAGCAGTTATTAATTTTTTAAGCCATTTTAAGGTCAATATTATTAGCCCCTTTAAGCTATAATTTTTTTCTTATAGTCTACAGAACAGACCATCATTATACAATAACTTGCCTAATTACCCTAACCTGCCTAGTTAACCTAATTAACCTAGTTAAGCCTTTAAATGTCACATTAAGCTGTGTAGAAGTGTCTTGAAAAATATCTAGTAAAATATAATTTACTGTCATCATGGCAAAGATAAAATAAATCAGTTATTAAAAAAATTGTTATTAAAACTATTATGTTTAGAAATGTGTTGTAAAAATCTTCTCTCAGTTCAAAAGAAAATAGGGAAAAAATAAACGGGGGCTGATAATTCAGGGGTGCTAATAATTCAGGGATGCTAATTCTGACTTCAACTGTAAATGTGCTGTATTCTGACCAACCTGCTCCCTTGGTCGCAAAGGTAGTTGTGATTGTGCTGCATTTTTCTGCTTCCATGGCTAGGGCTTTTCTTCTTTTTATGCGCTCCCTCTCTGCTCCTCCTTTCTGTTTACGTTCCGTGTTTTTGCCTGACTGAAGTTTTAGCAAGTATCATAAGTTATATGCAAATAGCTACGTCACTGAAATGATTGGACCTTATGGTAATCGCGCTCGCCTGATTCGTGATTTGAGGTGTCCATCAAGCTGCAAGCAGCCTATGGAATGTCAAGGTGAGGTAATCGACGGCACGGCGGCAGGCCAGACTGACCGTCAGGCCACCGGGAAATGTCCCGCTGCTCCCGATGGCCAGTCCGCTATGGCGAGTGGATAGTGCCACTGATAACCGAACGAAGGAGACAATTTTGCCATAGTCCGCCCCTGCCACTCTTCATGTACGTCTCGCGCGCACACGCCCCTACTCAGATACGTCACTCACTCAACCCCTGACACACACACACAACGCGCCGGAGTGACTTACTTCAAATTCAACACGCATGATCGACCTGGATAGCCTGGAGATGCAACATTAATTCTATTATACTGAAACTTGCCTTTAAAAAGTGCTTCCTTGATCTTATCCATGTTTATTTGCATGTTGAACACACGTCCACCACAACAGGAAGTAAAAAAAAACTGGAAATGCGTTAATTGCGTAAATTTTTTTTTAACGCGTTAATTATTTCAAATTCATCGCATGCGTTAACGCGTTAATTTTGACAGCGCTAATATATATATATATATATATATATATATATATATATATATATATATATATATATATATATATATATATATATATTATATATTATATATATACATTTTTTTATTTAACAGAAAATATGTATATTTATTTTCATTATTTATTGTAATATCTTATTTCTGACTAACACCTTTTTATTTTAAAATCTATTTATAATCAACAATTAATATATACAACTTTAAATCTCAATTAATGGTTTTCAATTGCATTTAAATTGTATGTATTAAATATTTTAAATAATTGACCATAAAAGTCTTGTAAATGGGATTAATATGCAAAAAGACGGAAACTTATAATTTTGGCTATTCAAATGAAAAATTAATGTAAACACAAGACAAAAACGTTTTAAATTCAAACTATAATTCATTATTAGAATTTTTGTTTAACTTGTAACACAGATTTCTTCATGTAAACAACATACCCACAATAAACCATCAAGATCCTGGCTTGACAGCCATATTTATTACAGAAATAAAAACACAGGCATGTTAGTGCTATTTTAATTTCAAAACAATCAATGCCAATAAAGAAAACATTGATTTCCTAGTTAGATTCTAAGTGGACTGCAAAAAATGCCAAAATACAGGTATTGCAGATGGAAAATTCTAATAATAGTAATGTGTTGAATACAAACAATTGTACTTATTGAAAAGTTGTATTGGTGTATTTCACAAGGATTCTGACATAAGAAGCAGACACTTTACAAAACTTGCGTTAAAACGGGAAACACGTCAAACTTAATAAAACATTAGAGGGCGTGTGCTGAAAGGCAGAGGAATGGGCTGACTTTAACAGCTCGCGACTTCATCTGGCACTTTATTTACATGGACACCAATACTCTGATATTAATATGATTAAGACAATGCTCTTATCCAAAGTTTACCATGTAAGCAGTGATTTTTGATTTCCTTAAAGGACCACCGAGTCACTAAATGCGGAGGTTTTTCTTTCATTTTTCAAACAAATGTCGAAAGTTAAAAATGAAACATACGAAATTAGATGAAAATTTGGAGGAAACGCTGGAGAGCCTGGTAATGCAACATTAATTATTTTATACTGAAACTTGTCATAAAAAAGTGCTTCCTTGGTCTTATCCATATGTCTTTGCATGTTGAACACACCACGGCCACAACAGAGAAAAAACCTCCAATTATGTTAATTGCACGTTATATATGTTAATTTTACGCGTTGATTATAATTTACTAATTTTGACAGCACTAATTTTCATAAATCAAAGTTAAATTGCAAAAAAGTAAATCAGTTTTATGAACGTTATTTATAAAGAATAACATGGCTGTTTTTGCTAGTTAACTCTACAGTTGTTTATTAAATGAATGTGTTCTAAAAATCCACACATTATATTATATTATATTATATTATATTATATTATATTATATTATATTAATATTATATTATATTATATTATATTATATTATATTAATATTATATTATATTATATTATATTATATTATATTATATTATATTATATTAATATTATATTATATTATATTATATTATATTATATTAATATTATATTATATTATATTATATTATATTATATTATATTATATTAATATTAATATTATATTAATATTAATATGAATATTATATTATATTATATTATATTATATTATATTAATATTATATTATATTATATTAATATTATATTATATTATATTATATTATATTATATTATATTATATTATATTGTGCGGCATGGTGGCTCAGTGGTTAGCACTGTTTCCTCACGGCAAGGAGGTCGCTGCTTCGAGTCCCGGCTGGATCAGTGTGCACTCCTGTGTGGAGTTTGCATGTTTCCATGGGTTTTCTCGAGTGTGGGTTTCCTCCGTGTGCTCCGGTTTCCCCCACAGTCATATCCATATCGCACTGCTACTCATGTGATATTGTACATATATCCTGTTTTGTTAAACAATTATATTTTAAAAGAATGCAATAGTATGTTCTCACTGATCTATAATTATTGTATATAATAATAATAATATAATAATATTTAGCACTACTTTTTATGAATACTACACTTAACCCTCCTGTTGACTTACAGCTCAAAAATGACCCGAACGTACTTAACAGCAGGTTTTATTTTTCTTTTTTTGGGTTGTTGGAAGTTGGGTAATTTTTGTAAAAGGATGCCAATACTAAAAAAAAAAAAAAAATCTAATTTCATATTTTTATAAATATGTACACATTTAGGTTCTTCTGGTCAGTTTTGAGCCACCAGCTATAAAACCAGTTTTCATCCAACACACACACACACGCACATACACACCCCAAACACATACACAAAATAAGAATTTGCTGCTTAAACTTTTATGAATAGTGTCTTGATAAAAAATACTTATACTTATTAGTCACTGTCACCACTGGCATGCTTGGTTTGGGACTTGTGGAGCTGCACATCGATGGATGTTAAGCTACTTTTACACAATCTACAATGTAAAAGCGATATAATAATAACAAATAATGGAATTAAATTGAATTCAGGTACTTTTAACATCAGAAAATATACCTTTTTTTACTTTAGCTATAAATAAGTGTTGACCACTGATTAAATATTGATAGTAAAACTCCACACTGATAAGGAAAAACCTAGACAGAGTTTGTGATGAAAACGAGGTTGTTTCATCAAAATAGGTTTAAGCATTTAAGTTAAATTTAGCTGCTTTTTTTTTCGTAAAATGATGGTCATTTTTGTCTAAAAGAATGAATGATATATACACTATTTTTTTTATAATGTCTTATAAGAAAAAATTACAATAAAATAAAGCAATTTTAGCTTGTCTAGCTGTTCCTTTACTGAATAAGCACTGTGCTACGTCCGACAGATCACACTATTAGGTCTTTGTTTTATTTTTCATTCTTTTAAAGCCTGTTTTAACACATTTTAATCTATTTTAATATGTTTGTAATCATGTAATTGTTTTTTTATTTGCTTATACTTTGTCTTTTTTATTCCTGTTTATGTAAAGTACTTTGCCACTGTGTATAAAATGTGCAATATAAATAAACTTGCCTTGCCTTGCCTTGCTACAATAATAATATTGTATTGTATTATTGCAAGGAGGGTTAAGTAAAGCCATTTCCTACAGAACAATTTTTTATATTCTCTTAACTTCTCAATTCCTCTTCTTATGTATTCATTTAAAACCCTTAAATAATGTATAATTTTTCATCTTGTGTGATGTGTAAATCTGGCATACATGCTCTCGGCACTACAGGTAGTGTAAACACTGAGGTGTTTGTGTAAATAAACAGGCCAAACTGCGGCGAGGTCATGGACTCTCTAAAATACACTCCTTTCTTTGCGCTTCAGGCTATGTTTGAATCAGCGTGTGCGTGTGTGTGTGTGTTTTCTCTGATCCGCATGTGTCCACTGGCTGGTAGAGATTTACTTGTATGTATTTGCTTGTTTCTTCTCTCAGGGGAGGCAGACCTGAGCTGCAGGGGATTGTGGGTATGTGTGCTAAAAGGAGGTCAGAGATGTTCATAAGTCTCTGAATGTGGGTGTATAGTCGAAAAACACACAGCTGTTGGAGAAAATTCAGACAAACAGCGTCATGCCATGTTCTTTGCATGAAGTGCTTGTTTCCTGACATTGCAGAAATGCTCTAAGACGTGGGGATACACTGATTGGCTTCAGATAGAATATTTACCGATGGGTGTTTTGGCTATTCATGCATGTGGATGTTGATTCAAAGTGTCTGTTGAGTCACTTCTGTGGTTCAGGGTTTTGAAGGTGCAGGAGTGGTACAATTATGTATTGGATGGATAAATTAAAATTATAGATACATTTGCAAATAAGAAAAGTATCCTTTTGTTTAATTGTCACAAACTTATCCCGGTATTTGTGGATCTCTTCCTATAGATGTGTATATTTCTTCTTGCATATTTGTGGACCTCTTCTGTACTTTTGTAGATCTGTCTCTGTTGACTTGTGGCTATGTTTCTTTACTTTTGTGGATATTTTTCTGCATATTTCTGCATAATTTTTTTGTGCTTTTGTGGATCTCTTGTGGATTTGTGGATATCTTCCTTTAAATTTGTGGATCTTTTCCTATAGATTTGTCTTTCTTCTTGTATAATTGTGGATTTGTTTCTATACTTTTGTGGATCTCTTCCTGTAGACTTGTGGATCGCTTCCTGTGGATTTGTGGATGTCTTTCTGTACTTTTGTGGGTCTCTTTCTGTAGATTTGTGGATCTCTTTCTGTAGATTTGTGGATCTCTTCCTGTAGATTTGTTAATCTATTTTTTCTACTCTTGTGGATCTCTTTCTGTAGATTTGTTGATGTCCTCCTGTAGATTTGTGAATCTTTTTGTGTAGATTTGTGTATTTCTTTCTGTAGATTTGTGAGTATTTTCCTGTAAATTTATGGATCTTTTCCTGTAGATTTGTTGATCTTTTCCTGTAAATTTGTGGATCTTTTTGTGTAGATTTTTATAATTATTTCTGTAGATTTGTGAATATTTTCCTGTAAATTTATGAATCACTGTCTGTACTTTTGTGGATCTCTTTATATAGATTTGTGGATCTCTTACAGTAGATTTATAGATCTCTTCCTCCTAGATTTGTTGATTTCTTCCTTTAGATATGTGGATCTCTTTCAGTATATTTATGATTCCCTTCCTCTAGATTTGTGGATATCTTTCAATAAATTTGTGAATCTCTTCTTGTGCTTTTGTGGATCTCTTCCTCTAGATTTTTGGATCTTTTTCTATAGATTTGTAGATGTCTTCCCGTGCTTTTATGGATCTTTTCCTGTAGATTTGTTGATCTCCTCCTGTAGATTTGTGGATCTTTTTGTGTAGATTTGTGTATTTATTTCTGTAGATATTAGTGAATAGTGAATATTTTCCTATAAATTTATGGATCACTGTCTGTACTTTTGTGGATCTCTTTATATAGATTTGTGGATCTCTTTGTCACACAACCAGCGATCGCTTTCCAGAGATCGCTGGTTCTCACACGAACTCTCAAAACTACATTTCCGCATTTCCCAGGACTACATTTTCATACATGCACTGCTCCCAAACACGCACGCCTGTTCACTCATCTATCCTGATTGCAATCACCAGCTGAACCTTGTCACAGACTGATATCACTCCATTCATAAGCCACTCTTTCACCCTTCCAGGTTGGCGAGTCTTGTTTGCATCTTTGTGACATTACAACACGGTTCCCTGTCTCATTTTCTCCGTGTTAGACCTAAGCCTTGTCAACCTTGTTCTCTAGTTTAGCCACCTGCCGTTTGACCTTTTGCCTGTATATCGTTTATGATTCTGGACTGTCTATAGATACCCGTTTGCACCTGATGACCACTGCTTGCCTGACATTGAATAAACCTGCATATTGGATCTTACCTTCTGTTGTGAGTGTCACTCCCCCCAGTCGTTACACTCTTACAGTAGATTCATGGATCTCTTTCTCCTAGATTTGTTGATCTCTTCCTTTAGATTTCTGGATCTCTTTCAGTAGATTTATAATTCTCTTCCTCTAAATTTGTGAATCTCTTCATGTGCTTTTGTGGATCTCTTTATATAGATTTGTGGATCTCTTTCAGTAGATTTATGGATCTATTCCTCTACATTTGTGGATCTCTTTTTATACATTTGTGGATCTCTTTCAGTGTATTTATAAATCTCTTACTCTAGATTTGCAGATCTCTTTCAATAGATTTGTGGATCTCTTTCAGTACATTTATAATTCTTTTCCTCTAAATTTGTGAATCTCTTCCTGTGCTTTTGTGTATCTGTTTATTTAGATTTGTGGATCTCTTTCAGTAGATTTATGGATCTCTTCCTCTACATTTGTGGATCTCTTTCTATAGATTTTTGGATCTCTTCCTCTAGATTTTTGGATATCTTTCTATAGATTTGTAGATGTCTTCGCTTTTGTGGATCTCTTTCTATAGATTTGTGGATCTCTTCCAGTAGATTTATAGATCTCTTCCTGTACATTTGTAAATCTCTTCCTGTGCTTTTGTGAAGCTCTATCTGTAAAGAAGTGCATATCTTTTTGTACACTGGTGGATTTTGTCAAGACAAACAAAAATACACTTTTTCCAATGTTTACCTAAAACCAATTAGATAACATCCATATTGCACTAACCAATCATAGCATGTTTTTGCTCTAAAAAAATTGTTTCCACTATAAGCATCTTTTTTAAGTAATAAAAAAGAGGTGTTTTTAAAGTACATTGCACAAGCAAATACAATTGCATTTGTACAGTTTCTAAATGTCAAGTTCAATTCAATGTGCTGCTTACTGTTACTTTGTAAAATTGATTGTGAAATGTACTGTAATCTAAATGTAAATATGGAAAAAAAAATGTGTTTCTACAGCAGCTGCGTGTCAGTATTTGTTTTGTTTTTTAATACAATGCCATGATTTCTGATCTTGATCTGTCAAGTTTACATACAGCATCTATGTTTGTTGTGCGCAAGAAAACACACAACAAGCATTTATCTGCAACTTGCAATGACAGATACTAAACACTTCCGAATGCGGTGCAGAAATAAATGCTCAGCTCACAATATGCAGATGCCGTCTTATTGTTCAGCGTTGTAAAAATCCCTCGGAGAGCTCTCAGATTGAATGATTTGTGTTTACACATAATCTCCCCGGACAATGTGAGCTATAAGATCACTTCAGACAACTCCGCATTCACTCTTTGTGCTGTTCACGCTTCATTTCACAGCGCATTTTTCACAAATATGTCATGTGAGCAAAATTAATGTCAGCCCAGAGGGAGTAACATGTCGAGGTTTATCATTTGAATCCACAGAGATTAGAAAAAATGCTTTTGGCTGCGTTTTAAGCTGTAAGAAGTGAGTATGTTCTGCTTTTAAATGTTCAGATGGATGATTTAAAGATGAGACTTTGAATTTGAGTTGCCAGCCCTGTAGCTGGAGCTATTAAACATAAATGCATGATAACAGCTGCTTCATATTCTTTTTGATGAAGCGTGTTGCTGATTTGAATTTCTGATGCTGATCAATAAGAGAAGCTCTGCATTCATTACTGGAACTGACTGAGATGGTTTTACTGAAGAGAGAAAAAAAATGCATTACCGCTGTTGGTTGGCATGAAACAGGTACATATGACCTAGAAATTAGAGACCAAAGAACAGCTCTGCTTATAGTTCAGAGTGATAGAATTTAAGAGAATATTTTGGGTTTAATAGGAACTAACCCAACTCCTGGGTTGTTTGAATTAAATCAATGGGACCAAATTTAACCAAATGTATGGGTTATAGTCGATATTTTATCCAATATGGGTTGCAATAACCCAGTTTTTCTTAGTGTATTTGCATTACTTCTGCTTTGGTGAACTGTTTTTGTTGTACATACACTGAAAAAAGTGTTGCATACAGAACTGTTGCAAACAATTTATTTGTGTTGAATTTAAACAAACAAATTAAGTTTAACAATGTTCAACTTAATTTGTTTGTTTAAATTCAACACAAATAAATTGTTTACAACCACTTAACGTAAAAAAATTGAGTAAATCCAAGGAATCATCTCTGAATAATTTTTTTCAGTGTATATATTTGGAAAAAATAATTAAGAGATCAATTTATACAATTTACAACACAAATGTTTTTACATCAAACAAGCATAGGAATCCATATTTGGTGAACATTGGTTGTAATTGCAGCACATGAAAACAATTGTTACTGACCAATTGTCATTTTCTAGAACAAAATTAAAAAAAAAGAGGAAAACTATTGCTCTAAATGACAATGATTTTATTTGGAAGAAAAGTTAGTGGATCATCATAGAATAAAACAAATATTAACTTTTTACTCAACCAATAACCAACAAATCTAGCAAACTCAGAAAAAATGGAATTTCCAAAGCTCTATGTACATTTTAATGCAATAAGCCCCCAAAAACCTTGGCTTACACTGAGTTTATAACAGCTAAAGGCTGATTTATACTTATACGTTGAGTGATCGGCGTATATTGAAGGCTGCACTTTAATATACACTGGCGCTTCATAAAGAAGTATAAATCTGCCAAAAGGTATGTTGTTTGGTACACTGCAGAGTAGCTAAATCCCTCGTTATCCCTCTTCTGTAAACAACAGCTTTATCATGCTTGTATAAAAAACATTATTTCATATGCATGTCAAGGTTTAACAAAACAAGTCTTAAGAGATTTTTACAATAGCTTTTAATACAAATCAACAAACCAAAATCAAGAACTGGAACTATCCATTTTATACATGGAATTTGATTACATTTCATTATGTATGTGCAGAATAATCTATCATTTGGTATAATATATATATACTTTGGAAGTCACTGGCTACCAGTTTCCATCAGCTTTCTTCAAAGTACAGTTAAAGTCAGAATTATTAGCCCTCCTGAATTATTAGCCTCTATATTTCTCCTTTAATTTTTGTTTAACACATTTCACATCATATTTTACTAGATAGTTCTTAAGATGCTAGTATATACAGTACTTTTATTCTGGCCAAAATAAAACAAATAATAAGAAAATAATATTATAAGAAGTAATATGAAAAATCCTTGCTCTGTTAAACATCATTTGGGAAATATTAAACAAAAATAGGCTTCATAGGAAACCTAATGATTTTGATTTTAACTGTATAATATTTATTTATTTATTTATTTTGTCTGCACTGTCTCTTTACTGGCTGCCGTTAGAGAACAAGAGTCATTTCCAATCAGAGCATCTTCTTTTCCGCAATCCCCATCTCTCCACATTACAGGCCGGTATTAATGCTCTGATGGATACAAGGCTCAGGTAATTGTCCTTGTTGAAATGAGAGATGCGTGTGCTGGATTGGTGAGGAATGACACTCTGTATTCCTGTCAGCACAAGGTGAAAACATCCACACGTCTCTTCCGGTTCATCATCAGCTTCTCGTTATCACTGAAACACACCATTTTACAAATGAGCAGCTGTTTTAAGAAGTGTAAGAAAATTATGGAGAGAATTATTATAGGAGAAGGGCACACACTGAATTCTTGATTGTAATGTAGATCTGGGTATATAAAATGTGTAGATTTCTAGAAACTAGACTGGTTTGATTCTGACCCTCGTTTTTACATACAAAACTTGTGTTTTTCAGCAAGATTTTTGACTCTTCAGCCCAAAATTATTTTAAAATTGATTTTGTTTATTATTTGTAATATAAATCCTTTGATAAAATAGAGTAAAAGTTAACATATTTGAATATGAATATATGTTGTATATAAAGTAAATGTTTGTTATTAAATTGTAATTATTATTAAGAGTAGTAGTAGTACATACTACATATATTACTTCAAAAATATTAATTATTAAGTATTATTAAATATTCCAGCAATAGTGACGACCCCATTCTTCTGTTTAATTCAAGTTATATATATAATGTGATGAATGAATAATGAATCATGATGTTTTATTACTTTTAAATGTCCACAAGTAAAAAAAAAAATACATGAATTACTTAATGGACAACATGTAGGCAGTGAGATGAATGGAGTTGTTTGGAGTAAAGTGTGTCAGGGCTGTTTTAATCACTCTGAACCCTTTGCTCCACTGCTCTATTCCACACTTCTTCATTACTGCACTGTTAATTAGCCTTTGACTTGCAAAAAAACACTAAAGCATCGATTTCCTTAAAGGTAATTTGTATGTGCGCTACTGTAATGACCTTGAGTCTGGAAAAGCCTGATGGGAAAATCAGAGTGGCACTGACTAATGTGAACCTTGAGCCTCAACATGATCTCAATGGAGAAAGGGAAAAACACGATTCATTTTAGATATAAGGGTCGTTTTAGTAGTGTTGTGTAATTTAACTTTACTTCCCTAAAGAGATCACTCAAATTTTTTTCAGTAGGGTGCAATGTTTTACATTGTTTTGACAAAATGAAACGTGTAATACATAATACTTTCATTTGTTTGTGTGTTGGGTGGTCATTTAGAAAGTGTTGATGGTCATTATTTTAATTATACTGAAATATTTCCACTAATTTTTTTTCTTTTGTAAGCTAATTTACGTTTTATCCATCATTTATAATTTGTTTTATGAAGTTAATCTGAAATATGAAAATTCAGAATTGCAAAAAACTCAGAATACAGTAGGGTTGTTGCAATAACATTAATTGGTAACACTTTACAATAAGGTTCATTAGTTAATGCATTTACTAACATGAACTAATCATGAACAACACATGTACAGCATTTATTAATCATAATTGAACATTGATTAGTGCATTATTAACATCCAAGTCCATGCTTGTTAACATTAGTTAATGCACCATGAGTTACATGAACTAACAATGAACTACTGTATTTTCATTAACTAACGTTAACTAGCATCAACAAATACAGTAGTAAATGTATTGTTCATTGTTTGTTCATGTTAGTAAATGCATTAATTAATATTAACTAATGAACCTTATTGTAAAGTGTGACCCATTAATTAACGTTATAATACTATATATCAGCTGAAGTATTGTGATACCAATTAGTATTGCGATACTGTAATTCATTACTCAAATCTAATAAATAAAGACAATTGTCAGAAATACTAACCAACAAAAAATACATTAAAATAAAGATACAAATTATTCCACCCAAAATTCTTCATAAAAAAAAAAAAATATATATATATATATATATATATATATATATATATATATATATATATATATATATATATATATATATATATATATATATATATATATATATATTTTTTTTTTTTTTTTTTTTTTTTAACAAAGTTAGGCTATATGAAGTGGTCAAAAATCATTTCAATGTTTCCTGTTGCTCTATTGGGTCTTTTGTTATCTATTGCTTTTTTTGTCCTATCAAGTATTTAAATATTCTCTTTGTGAGTCGCAGTTGTTAAAGCTACTAAATCATATTGAGTGGAACAGAAATTAACTCATTTAGATGTGCGTTCGAACTGAAACATCAGAAAACATGCAATAAAAGGTCTGAGTTCTGCATAGTTTTGCAACCTTAAAGGTCTCCACAGACTATTCAAATAAAATGGTCTGTTGTTGCACAAGTGTATGCGCATTGTAGTGATTTTCCACAAGCAACATTGTGTATTGAGATAGAACACTGTTGATGATGATACTATCGTTTACAAACTAAAGTGGCACCGTCAGTATTTTGGAGCCAGTGTATCGCGATCTACCATAGTAAAGGTAAACCCTAGAACACAGTGAAAAAAGTTGTAACTCTGAGTTAGCATCTTAAAATTGTGTTTTTGTTTTCCTTCAGATTTGTAAGTTTGGCCTTTTTAAACTCTGTTTTAACTCTGTAATCTGTAGTCTGTACTGAAAAGCATAAACACTCATTCCCACACATACACTATGGCCAATTTAGTTTATTCAATACTGCATGTTGCTTTGGACTGTGGGGGAAACCAGAGCACCCGGAGGAAACCCACCCAAACACTGGGAGAACATGCAAACTCCATACAGAAATGGCAACTGGCCCAGCCCAGACTCAAACCAGTGACTTTCTTGCTGTGAGGTGACAGTGCTAACCACTGAGCCACTGTGTCGCCAGTGCTACAACCACTAAATATAAACAAATAACTCAATACTGTACTATGTTTTCTACAACTACAAGGTGTAACACACCACAGTTTACTGTAGAATCAAAATATTAGGGATATATAGGATATATATATATATATATATATATATATATATATATATATATATATATATATATATATATATATATATATATAAAGGATTAAAATATTACAAAATATATTATTTTCTAGCCTACATAAATCAAAAAACCATACTTTCATGCCTTCTTCATCTCGGGGGCTTTTTCAGTTTATTTGTGAAAATTTGCTTTTGTATAATGCAATCATTGTTAGCGGTATTATTTATTATATCCATATTTATATTTGTTTTAATAAAAATAAGCTTGTTGAGGACATGTTGCCGTTGTATATCACATTGTTCCACAACAATATTAAAATAATGTACATTTTAAAATGTTTCATATCTATTTTACAGTCATTTAAAAAAAAATTATTAAAGTAACGCAATAGTTACTTTTATAATTATGTAACTCAGTTACCAGTTGTAAGAAATAACTTGTAACTATAACTAATTACTCTTTTAAAGAATTACTATATTATTTTATGTGTGCATCTTATATTTGATCTGAAAAGGAAAATATCCTTTTAACTCCCAAACAGCCTGTCATCAAGTAACCAGATTTACTTCCTTTCATACACAACCTCTCTCTCTCTCTCTCTCTCTCTCTCTCTCTCTCTCTCTCTCTCTCTCTCTCTCTCTCACACACACACACATACACACACACACACACACACACACACACACACACACACACACACGCACGCACACACACGCACACATATAGGCACCAGTAATGGAGTGCTGATTACCTGTATCTACCAGAAACATGGTGTGAATGAGTTTAGCCTCAGCAGCAGGGCTGGAATGGCCATTTGTCCTCTAAGAAATGTAGCATTTCGCCAGCTCACAGTGTCATTACCCAACACTCATTCTGGGCACAGATGGTGCCAGCGCGGGATGGTTTAATGTCCACCTGTCTGATGGCAGAGCAAAAAGCTGCTTTTCTGGCCTCTCTTGATCTCTCTCACACACATACAGACAAATAAACCAGCAAACACGCACACACTTCTGCTGCCACGGGATGTAAAAAGCATTAAATCCCAATGAAAGACTGCTTGCGGTTGGTAAACCTATTATTAGCTTCCATTAACCTCACCTCAAGTCATTACAGTCAAACTCAATGAGAAGCCGTGCAAGGAAATAGAGCTTTCTGTGTCACATCGGTTGTGATTTGAGCCGGCGACGTGCATGTAAAACAGATACTGAAAGGCTTTTTATTGTCTTTAGATAAATGGGTTGTGAGTTATGGCTGAACTAGGGTTGGATGAATAACTGAGAGCATACTGTAGGCAGTTTAGATAGACAGTTGTTTTGATTGTGATACTAAAATAGGGTTAAATGTGAGTCAGCACTGAGACTCTTAAATATAAAGGTGAACAAAATGGAACAAATTCCAGGGCAACAAACGTAACAAACTTATTAGTAAAGATCTTTCACAGCTGTAAAAAAAAATCCATGAAATAGCAGTTTTCTGTATTGCTTTTAATTTTCTCTTTATTTATTATGTTGACCTTAATCTTTCCTCAACAACCTCTGATGTTGAACAAATAAAAAAAGTGACTTGTATTGACATTTTTAAATCATTTGAAGTGAGTAATATATGGTTTGAATTGGCATTGTGCATTATGGTACAAAACTATAGTACAAAAAGAGTAATTTTTGGTACGTAAAGTGTTTTTTTTTTTTTTGGAGAGATTTTTTGCATTTTTAAAATACATATTATTGATTTTATACGACTGAAATGTCAATAAAATGACTTTGTAAGGGGCAGTTCACACTGAACATGCTTTTCCTTTTCAGTGCACTACGTTACTGTTGTTTTTCAATGTAGACACGTGCTTGACAAACATATGTGACCATTACGCTCACGTCTCGCATTCAACCTTCACATGCAGAGCAGCTCATCACTGTCAGTTCCACAACAGTGGACCAATCAGATGAGTGCAGGAACTGAGTTCCTTTGCAAGTTTCTGTTTAAAGGCACTCAGTGGCCTTGTCTGGATGCCCTCAGACTTTATGCTGTGCTTTGTCCAAACCGGTCTGAAGCATTGCGTCTTGCATTTTTAGAAGCAAAGATGAGAGATGTGAAAGAGTCTTTAAAATGCAATGTTTTCTACAACAAAAGTCAACAAAGCAGATGATAAAAGTTCCATCATGCAATTAATGCATAACTGTAAATAAACACCTAAGACTCCCAAATTATATAACTGGTAATTAACATATTTTTTTGTGCATAGTTATGGTCTGTTCAGATCCTCTCATATTTTGTTTTTCACTCATTTTTAATTTTCATTTTTGTGCTGTTATATTTATTTTTGTGGCAACCCCGGATTAATAAAGGGACTTTCTGTAAGTCACTGATCCTTTTTTAATTATTAAAATGTTTAAATATGTATAATTTTTTGCCTTTTTAAGTCACAAAAAATATTTTTTTTATCTCCTATATAGCCTATATTCTATTTACACTACCAGTTAAAAAAAAAAAAAAAAAAAAAGTTTTTTAAAGACAAATATTCTGTTCAGCAAGGCGGAATTTATTAAATGTAAAAAATATTGATAACAATTTTAAAAAACTGCTTTCCTATTGTATGTAGTTTTAAATAAAATAATTACTCCAGTCATTATTGCTTTTATTACTATTACATTTACCTTAAAAATAATAATATTTAATATTAGAGTGATTTATGAAGGATCAAACTGTTATTTTACAGAGCAATACCATTTTACAATTTGTTCTGTATTTTTGATAAAATTATTGCAGCCTTGATGAGCAGAAAAGGCTTATTTTAAAACATTTAAAAATCCTATACTGACCCTAAACTTTTGATATATATATATATCGGCTAGAATAAAAGCAGTTTTAATTTTTTTAAACGCTATTTTAAGGTCTATATTATTATTTTTTTTTATAATCTACATAACAAACCATCATTATACAATAACTTGCTTTATTACCCTAACCTGCCTAGTTAACCTAATTAACCTAGTTAAGCATTTAAATGTCACTTTAAGCTGTACAGAAGTGTCTTGAAAAAAATATCTAGTAAAAATTATTTATTGTCAGCATAGCAAAGATAAAATAAATCAATTAATAGAAATTTTTATTAAAACTATTATGTTTAGAAATGTGTTGAAAAATCTTCTCTCCATTAAACAGAAATATTCAGAATATAATTTAGGGGGCTAATAATTCTGACTTCAACTGTTTATTAAAGCAACTGTTTATTTTTTTAATTAACATTTTTAATTATGTTGTATATTTTATTTTTATATAACGTTTTTTTTTTTTTTTACATTTTACATTTAATTTGTGAATTGCTTTTTTTATGTTTATCATATTGCACTCCTATCCATGATTAAAAGCTTATATGGTTTTAACTAATTAGTTTCATGACCTGAGTGTACACTGAAGTAAGGTCTTGTTCTAGACTTTGGGTTCTGGATGTTCTTAGGCTGTTCTTGCTCTATCTCAGCCCTTAAAATGAAGCGACTCTCGCTATTTGATGTGAGTGTTGATTCAGGAACATCTCCTGCTCTAAATGCTTTAACTCAGATTTTATGCTGATCCTGAGTTGAACTGCAGCGCCAAACCGGTCGCCAGTTAAAGCAGTTTGTTATATTTAAAGCGTGTTATCATCTTTAAACTGTCTTCCGAAACGCTCCTAGTAAAGAAGAAACTGAAAAATTAAATTACTTCCAGCAGGTGAATGTTTGGAGAGGTTATCACGGCACATTTTAATGGCCGTTTGTTTGTGAATGTTTTAGAGCATCTCATTTTTTCATTTTGCATCTCAGCAGTCAAAAAACAAGAGGAAAACATTTATCTAGATCCCATTTCTGGATTAATAAGCTATAGCATGGATCTTAAAGTTTTCAGTATTGGACAGAGCCATAAACAACTCGTTCCTCATGACAAGACATTCTCATCTTTAAGGAAATTCATGTTTCCACAATAATGACTATATAGAAGATGGAACTGCTGCTGTATTAGACGTCAACATCCTATAAAAAGCACCACAGGGAGCAATGACTCATTCAGGACCGAATGAGGACGATAATGTAGAACTTAGAGATTCTGAAATAGTCAAATAGTCAATAAGACATTTAACGGCGAATAAAGGGAGTCCTGAGGGATTTTTGTGTATGGTTTCAGAGATATTATAAGCAGAGCATAGTTGAAATAGATCCAGTGAGTGTTTTAAGTCTGATTCTGTCAATGTGTTTTAATAAGCTTTATTGGGTTTCATGGTTATGCAAGCTTGTTTAGACTGTCAAGTAAAAAAAAATTGCAATTCATATATATATATATATATATATATATATATATATATATATATATGTCTAACGTGAAGTGACACTAACAAAGGGAGTGCGGATCCAAACAAAGGTTTATTAATAGCAGAATGGTCAGGTAAGCAACAGTCAAAACAAGGGAAAACAGATGTATATACAGGCAAATCCATATTCGTTGTCAAAATAACAGGTGAGCGACCAGAAGGCAGGCAGCAGATAAGACAAAACAAACAAAACAAAGCTAGTTTCAAAAACATGAAAGGCAAGGAAAGCACATTGTAATGTTCATTAACAGTTCAACAAGACTCAGCCATGAGAGTCTCAAAGTGAGCCATAGATATGTGTGGTGTAATCAGTCCATAAGCATCCTCCGCTGTGTGAATCTAACCAATGAAGACTTGGAGCAGGTGTGAGTGTGTGTTGCATGACTGGATCTTGTAGTCCATATACTGGCAGATTTGTAGTCCTTATAGTGATCTCCTTGTTTACCAGCCGTCTGCACAGGCTGGATCACTGGTGATCGTGACAATGTGTCACAATTTTTAAATTGCTAATTTATAGTTTGCAGCTGTCAATACTGACTCTTTTTTTTTTTTTTACACATCTCACCAAGGTATTATACTTTTTTATCTGGCAACTCTGGCTTGTTTTTTTCTGGATTCTAAGATTCCATTTGTCATTTCAGATTAAACAATAAGTAATTTTAATTTTAATATTTAACATTTAACAATTCGGGCAATTTTTTTACAATTCTCAGTTTGCAATTTGGGTTTTAGTTTGCAATACTACGTTTACACTTCACAGTTCTGCATTTATTCTTCTTGGATTTCTAAATTGTACATGTTAATTCTAACTTTATAAATTATAGTTTTGAGTTTGCAACTCCGAGTGTGTATTGATTGTGATCCTGTCAGCTTTGTGAGCTTGATGTTTTTATAGTAGATCAAAACTGGACATACATGTTGCCAAACACACTCGAGCAAATGTATGTTGCCTGTTGAAATGTGAGGACTGATGACAGGGCAAGTGACAGCAATCACCTCCACCGCTGGCCTCGCTCTGTTAGCTTTCCATTGCTTACACAGAGCCTGAAGCAGCAGTTTGAAGACTTGAAACACAGAGAGATCAAGCATGAGGAGACTGTTATTTTCTCCCTTTTGTACTTGCAGCATGCATGTTATATCATGTAGTGGCCAATAAACAACAGATGGTTGATATTTAAATTCTATACTGTATGTACACTCTCAGAAAAAAAAAAAAGGTACAATGTTGTACCAAAGAAGGTAAAAACCCTTGCCACTGCAGATATTGTGCTTTCATCAAAGGTACAAATTTGATCTATGAAGGAACAACTACAGTCACAAGACACTTTGTTCCTACAGTGTCAAATGTGTTCCTTCAAGAACTATTTAAAGGCATTTTACGATATCCAAAATTAATTTTAAACATTTTAAATAAGTTTCTTTTTGTGTAAATGCAGCTATTCCATTTACAAAAAATAAATAAATACATTACAAAAATCAAAATATCTTTTTTTTTTTGCTAAACATTTCACAACACAAAATGTTACAGAAAGACTTTTTTCCATGTACAATATTAAACACTAAATATAAAATATAAATATAAAATAATATTTAGTTTACAATAGCTTTAGTTTTGTTTTACCAGTGGTTTTGTGATATAGAACTTAACATTTAATATTTCCAAGTTTCTTTAGACATAAACTTCTAAATGATGATTCATGTTTTAATATGGAAATAATTAATCAAATTACTTTGACTTTACAGTAATATTTATTTTTATAGATATTTTAATAAAGGAGTTGTCCAACACTTATGTACCTTTTTTATGAGAACAAGTATGTTCCTTCATTTAAATTGTACCATAAAAGGTTCAGAACAGTATCATGAGAAGTATTTTCTGTACCATATAATTGAATTGAATTGAATATGCAAACCATGTAGTTATGCATGTTCAGTTTCCCAAATTTATGTTTGAAATATATAGTGTGAACTTGACTTGTACTATTATTTATTAAGTATACCTTAAGCATAATAGTTCATTCTGTGCCAAAAAAAAAAAAAAAAAAAAGATTTCTGCTGTTTTTTCAAACTACTTATTTAAAATTAGCTAAAAAATTTTTTTTTAAATCCACTTAAGTTTTATCTTAATATATTTGTGCTGGATTTTTGTTGAACCTAGCTTTTTTACAGTGCTTGCATTGTTGTGATTCATTGCCTCGTTCCCCCCCCCCACCCCCCACCCCCCCCCAAAAAAAAAGTATGTTAAAAAGGTGAATATGATGTACAGCTTTTTTAGAATTGATTTATTCTACATTTGCTTGATATCATTATTGTAAATATATTGAAAGAATATTCAAAGAAGGTTCCATGAATTTACTCTTTTTTACATTAAGTTATTGTAAACAATTTTTTTGGACTGAATTTAAACACACAAGTTGAACATTACTAAATTTAATTTGTTTTTTTAAATGCAACCCACATAAACAGTTTTGCAGATATAACTTTTTCAGTGTAGTTTTGGTCCGATTAATAATTTAAAATCCAGTATATTTACAACAATACAATTTCAGCTAATTTTAATGAGCAAAAACTAAAATTTCAACCAATGTAAACCTACAGTACCATCAAATAAACAAAAAGTGATCCTCATAAATTGCTTTTCCCTAAAACATAAATCACGGACCCTCAAACTAGTTAGAAAGGGGGTGTCCACCTTCTCCTCCTTCGTCCCCTCCTCTCAGTATGCCGCAATTTCTCTGCTCTCTCCTGAGCTGAGCTGTGCTGTAATTGTGGGATATGGGAGCGCTCGGGTGGACAGCTGTCAGGGGAAGATAAAGAGGGTTTCTGCGGGTGTTGGGGAAAGGGCTGCATCTGATGGAGGGCCCTGCTGCAGAAACCCCACCGGCTGAATTACCTGGTCGCTTTATAATTGTGTGAGAGGTGGCGCTTCCAGCGGCTCTGTCATTACTCAAGCTAGCCCGTCCCGGCACGCCACGGCCCAGCGAGGGATCTTCCTGCCTGCTTCCTTCCCTCCTACAGTCCTCCTTTTTCCATCCTGCGCTTCTGTCCTCCTCTGTTCTCTTGTTCTCTTTCGTCTTGAGGTTGGTGTGGAGCTGTGAGGGCCACTGGTTGAGGGGAAAACCATTACCTCTCATCAATCCCCCAGATCTCCTTGGGGTGCGTGCTATTGTTATGGTGACCTGCTATAGTGGCTTTTTTGCGCATTCTGAACTTTTATTCTTTTTCTTTTTTTTTTTTTGTCACAATGGGGTCTACTTTACCACAGTGTATTTAGTGTAGCTTTGGATAAATGGTTGAGGTATGTGTGTGAAGGGCAAGGAGCGTGCTAATGACTGTGAAGACTTCATTATTGCACTGTGTCAAGGATATGGGAGTTTGCTTCTGAAATGAAATAAAAAAAAATGAAAAAGGTAACAAATTTGTGAGTATTCTTAAATACAGGTCCTGGATTTTTTTTTTTTTTTGGTTTTTTTGGTATATGCTGAGTTAACATCTTGCTGTTCTGATCATTTTCTTTCATGCTTTCTCTGTTTAAATTTAGTGTTTTTGAGTTAACAATTGTCAATTCTGACTTATTTGGTATGGATTCAACAAGGAACTGGAAATATTTTTTCGAAATTTTGGCTTGATAGCATACTGCAGATTTATCGGCTGCACATCCATGATGTGAGTGTTTTCTTTCAACACATCTCAAAAGTGTTCTATTGGATTGAGTTCTGGTGACTGTGGAGGCCATTTGAGTGCAGTGAACTCATTGTCATGTTCAAGGAACCAGTCTGAGATGATTCACGCTTATGACATGTTATCCTTATGACCACGTTATGCGCTTTTCCTGCTAGAAGTAGCCATCAGAATAGAGGATGGACATGGTCAGCAACAATACTCAGATAGGCTGTGGCATTGACATGATGCTCAATTTGGTTCTAATGGGCCCAAACTGTGCCAAGAAAATATCCCCTACACCTTTACACCACCATCAGCAGCCTGAACCAGTCATACAAGGCAGGATGGAGCCATACTGGATGGAGCCATGTTGTTGACGCCACCATCCGAATGTCGCAGCAGAAACTGAGACTCATCAGACCAGGCAATGTTTTTCCAATATTCTATTGTTCAATTTTGGTGAGCCTGTGTGAATTGTAGCTTCAGTTTCCTGTTTTTAGCGGGCAGATGTGGTCTTCTGCTGCTGTAGCCCATCTGCCTAAAGGTGCTATGCATTCAGAGATGCTCTTCTGCATACCTCGGTTGTAACGAGTGGTTATTTTGAGTTACATTGCCTTTCTATCAGCTGGAACCAGTCTGGTCATTCTTCTCTGACCTCTGGCATCAACAAGGCATTTGCGCTGCCATTTACTGTATATTTTCTCTTTTTGGACCATTTTCTGTAAACCCTACAGATGGTTGTGCGTGAAGATCCCAGTAGATCAGCAGTTTCTTAATACTCAGACTAGCCCATTTGGCACCAACAACCATGCCATATTCATTAAGATCACCTTTCTTCCTCATTCTGAGTTTACATCTCATAATTCAAGCTCAACTGTCAATTCTGACTTTGTGCAAATTCTCAAACATCTCGCGACTGAAAGTTAAAAAAACTAACTTAGAAGTAGTCCCCCTTCATATTAAGTAGCCTTAATTTATTTTTACTTGCATCAGAAAATAAGTGCAATCTGCTTATTGTGTTCATACAGTATTGCACAACGGTGCTGGTGCTCTTGAATGGGCTACTGGTAAGGTTAGGGACAGGTATGGGTAGGTTTGAGATTGGGTAAGATTGAGGGATGGGTCAAGAGTGTAATTATAAATGTAATTACCGAAATAGTTTACAGATATAACTTCGAAGAGAGTTTTAAAAAATATTAGTTCAATGTAAAAGCATGTATGTACATTATTAGTGCATTGTACTAAATGTTAAATTACCTAGTAATTAAGGCCTAGGTAAAAAATGGTAACAATGGTAGCAAAAAATGGTAGCAAACTCATTATAGTATATAGAAAATAATAGTTTGTCTCTCAATTCTGAACAGTTTTTTTTTTTGTAGTTTTTTTTCCTATTTTTTTATTCTGTAGCAGAAATAAGCTTTCACAAGGTTCTTTATAAAGAACACGTCTTACCTATTCAGTCATAATCAAAGTCTTACTGTATGCCTCCACATTGTTTTTTTCAGACTAAACAAGGACAGCACCCTCACCTTCCTGTGCTCTTCATGAAAGCCCTTGTCTCTGTCACACCAGGGTAAAAAGCTTGTCATTTAGATAAGATAATCAACATGCTTCAAGGGTAATTTGCAGCACAGAGAAAAGAAAGAATACATGGTAATTACATGGAAAGCCTAGCAGTAAGAGTCTGTGGAAGAGCCTATAATTTTCTCTTTAGAGGCTTTTTACAAGGGCCATTTGCTCTAATGCTGTTTTAACTGATGACTTCGGAAGTTAATCTAATTAAGGAGCTGATGCTTCAGGTCTTTTTTTAAGTTTTTATTGCCTTTTTACCCACTTAGTTTTATGTTTAAAATACAGAGAGAGATTGAGAAAGAGGGAGAGAGAGAGAGAGCGAGAAACAAACCTTGGTGTACATAAAATCATCTTGATTTTGTGATGTTCAAATCTCAAAAAAGATCTCCCTTACATGTCAATATCATTTTTTTTTCCTTGGGATCTTAAGTGAAGCTGAATATTATTAATAATTTGTGACTAATGGACATTAAAGCATAAAAAATGGAAACTTGTATGTTTTCAACAAAATATCAGTAGAAATAGTAAATAAGTCACTATAATTACACAAGTTCTGATTCTCAAATCTGATTGGCTGAGAGGTTAAGTGCACAATTTGATTCTCAAAGGGAACCTTGGATATTAAGACTGTGTATTGAGTCCCAAAATAAAATGTAAATGATGTGTCTTCATGATGTATGTAGAAAAAAATAAACATGGAAGAAAAAAATCCACATTATCTAATACATAATTTGGATTATAAGAGTCACCATTATTTGCGATGATATTACTCCATTGGACCCCTACACTCAAACATTATTTTTGCTGCTTGTTCAAACTATTTTAAATGAGCTGAATTACCTTAATTCATGAGTTTTTCGGGGGGAGGGGGGGGGGGGCGGTGGGACTTCATATAATCAATCTGTTTACATCTGTAAAAACAGTTAAGGTAACATGAAGGAATTGAGTGGAACCCAACCTTTTTTACAGTATACCTGTTACTGTTTCTTGTTAATCCAACACAGGAATACAAATACTGAAAAATAAAGACAATGTCTCATGACCTCGTAGTTTTTCTCAGTCACTTTGGTGCATTTCTCCCTACACTATTTACATTTGCACAACAGTTAATGCATTTCTTAAAACAATTAGTCATTTGTGCACATCATAGTAGCAGTTTCTCATTCATTACAACAAATTGCAAATGCTTTTGGACATGCATCAATTGCTTTCATACAACTCTCTGCTGTTTTATAACATTATCATTTGCTTATGTCATGTCAGTCAAAATGAACTAAACTTGTGAATGCTGAATAGTCATTCCATATAAAAGCAATAGTTCTCATTTCATTACTTGAGTCATTACATACAAAAATGTTGAACTAGTTGTCAAAATCTGTCAAGCTATTTTATTAAAAAAAAGTTTATTTATTTGTTTATTTTTTTAATTCCTGAAAATGTCTTCTAAATTGAACATTTCATGAATGATTTACAGTGTGTGTTTTAGGTTCGGTTCCAATATGTACTGCATCGTTTTTTACAGTTGTGCACAGCTTTACCCAAAGGGGGTTTATGTTTGTTGTAAATAAGGGTGTATTCATTAATTTGCACAATGCTGGGAATAAATTACAGTAGCAAAGAACATATGCAGTCAAAATGTGAAACATACATTATCAGTGTCTTGTAGTCAGATACCTCACTAAATACTGCGATGTCTAACTTTACTGTAGTTTTCAAATGGCTGTGCAAATAGTATAGAGCTGTCTTGAGCATTTTCAAGAAGTGTAACCAAAATCTGACTTTTTTGCATTGAAAAAAATTTACAGAGTAAACTATCATAATGAAAACATGACAAAGCCATTTGACTATCTTGTTCATAAACAATGGTGTCTGGACATTTCATCAGATGACACTGACACTTTCATTGACATGAATACTTGATTTTGTGGAATGAGCAGATTTTGAGCAAGTGACACGCTTTTGCAGGTAATCCACTAGGTTTTGCAGTTTGTACTAATTGTTTAGATAAATTCATTAACTGTTGTGCAAATGTAAATAGTGTTGTGAGAAATGCACTAAAGTGATTGAGAAAAACTGTAAGTAAGGCACAGCTACTGGAAAATCTGTAAAAATGTATAAGTGGTTTCCTTAAATTAAATGCTGCATTGTTGGTGTTTTATATAGTCCACACACTCTTAAATATCAAGTGAAACCACACAATGTGGCATCATGTTAGTGTTTTATTGAATGTGTTGTGCTGTGGTAAAGCAACAGGCAGCACAAGTATCTCATTGAGAACATTTATTTGGCACTACCCTATGATCTAAAATAAATGTGCATTTTTTTAAATAACATAAATCTAATTTAAAGGATATTTTACTACATATTTCAATAAAAGACATATGTAAGGACAAATGTTATGTTTAGCCATAAAATCGTGTAATACCAGAGGTTCTGTTTATGTTACTCTGTGATTGTTTCTTATTTGTTTCCAAACTTGTGAAGTTGATCTGTTGTATAAATGCAATAAGTAGATGCATGAAGAGTCTCCTTAAATTTGGTCATATTGTGTGAGCAAATGGAATCTTTCTTACTGTTTGATGTTTGTTTATCATCTGTAGGCTGTCTACAATCTCTTTCCCATCAGACTTTGTCCAATCTTGTTTTCCTTCTCTGTTGACCTCATAAATGTGTATTTGTCACTGATTTGCTTGTATCCCTGGTGCACATCTCTGAAATATGTATTTCTCAGATGCATGTCACTGATATATACCAGACTGAGCAGATAAACATGCATCTTTATTACGTGTCAAACATGAAATAGTATCTCATATATGTGCAACTGATGTTTATGTGTGTTTGTGTTTCTGTATCCACAGAAGGAGGAACATGTGAGGTGATCGCAGCACACCGATGTTGCAACAAGAACCGTATTGAGGAACGTTCCCAGACGGTCAAGTGTTCATGTTTACCAGGAAAAGTGGCTGGCACGACACGAAACAAACCCTCCTGTGTAGACGGTAGGAATCCAGATATTAAAAAGCATCTCCTTGGGCAAAGGAAAAATCACCTCACCAAAAATTCAGCAACATTTATGTGAAAATAATGTGTTTAAAAAAAAAAATCGGTGGATGTTCTGTGAAAATTAAAAAGCATTTTTTCATTAAATATATTATAATGTGCATCAGCCTATTAATATTAGGTCTATCAAGTTTTAAATTGTACTTTAAACTTTAATAAATGCACAGTTGCCATTTAAGTCTAAAATGTATAAATATGGCATGGCAAAACTGACTGCATATAATAGACGCTTTCCTGTATGGCAACAACAACAAAAATGAATGCTAATGCAAATTGCGTAGATCACAACCTCATTATTGTGTGTTTTTCTTTCTGAACTTGCAGCAGGTGTAAAGGTGTTTTCACAGAATTCCTATGTGAGCTTTTGGACTATGCAAAAGCGAGTGCCCATTATGAGTTTAGACAAGCATAATTTGGAATAACAGACGTTCAAAGCGTTCCTCAGATGACATTTCGCTTCAGCTGTCACCTTGATGTGATTTTAGAGGATTTATTCAAATTGGATGCAAATGCCATGGGGCACACACATGACCTCTCCACTAAATCAAGATAACCCTCTGAAAATGAATAAATAAACAAATACTTAGAATACATGTACAGTACGTACATGCACATTTGTGTCATGATTAGAGCTCCTCTAATCTTTAAGCCTGAGGCTGAAGATGTCCATGGCAGATGCAGTATATATTCATAATTATATACAGTCAATTTTATTACGTATTTGGTGACCCAGACATATTTATTAAATGGCTGTCTGGAATACTTGATTCAGAATGGTCAGACACAACATTCCGATGAATGTTATTCTGAGATAACAACCGCTAAAACTAATAGCACAGGCTCATTCAAATATATTACCCTGACCATCAATGGACACATTCACATCCATGTTTTTGACAGTTTTGTGCCTATTTGTGACAAAATAATACATTGTTTATTTTATGCTCCATTCATCCATTTTTGTTTTTGTCAGATTTGCCTTTAATTTAAGAATTAATGAACTATTATGGCCAAGAACAATGTTTTGTGTTCTAAAACCCTCTGCTTAACAGCTTTGGAGGTACTTAATCCCTTACATGTTTAACAGGGAAGGATATCTAATTGCTGCTAGTGCATAAAACATATTTTTACATTTTTTCTTCCATAGTTACTTTTTCCGATGATTAAATGTATAAAAAAAAAAACCAGCAACAGGCCTACATGTATTATTCTGTCGAGAGCGAATGGCTAGCATGGCTCACTTTATTCAAAACCATTATAATCTATTGAGTGTGCTCTAGCTCGGAGCAGAACAGTACTTGTCATTGTAATGATTGAAATGGCCAATCAGATCAAAGAATGCAAGGTTTACTGTTCACAGAGTACATGTAGAGCTTGTGCAGTATGGATAGTTCTAGCTAAAAATAATTCATAAGAGACAGAGTGAATGTTTGCATTTTATGAAAAGCTAATAGTAGACTTAAGGGATCATGGATGCATAATCACAATAAACAAAGGTTTAGTTTGATGATGCTGTGACTGAGTTTGTAAGCATGGAAGATGTCAGTTCATAAGTGAGCTAAAGCATTCAAAACTTACCATAATGATTCCACCTAGCAGAGTAAGGTTGAAAGCTGTTGAAGCGAAACAAGACTGCTGAATAAATTTGCTGATGATTACGCAGCAAACAAGTGCTTTTATAATGTCACAGTCCGCCCCTTTTGGTCATGACCTTGTGTGAAAGAAGCAGGGATGTTTCATCATTTTAAATGCATTTTAGGGTTCTGTTTTTATTCATTCATTTATTTATTTTATTTTCGGCTTAGTCCCTTTATTAATCTGGGGTCGCCACAGAGGAATGAACAGCCAACTTATCCAGCATATGTTTTACGCAGCGGATGCCCTTCCGGCCACAACCCATCACTGGAAAACCCACTCATTCACACACTCATACACTACGGTCAACTTTAGCAAATAATTCACCTATACCACCTGTCTTTGGGGGACTTGTGGGGGAAACCGATGCACCCGGAGGACACCAATACAAGGAGAACAGGCAAACTCCACACAGAAATGCTAACTGACCCAGCCGAGACTTGAATCAGCGACCTTCTTGCTGTGAGGCGAACATGCTACCCACTGCGCCACCGCGTCACCCTCTGCTATGAAACACACCATAATTCTTGTATTGCTTTCCAAATTTATATAATGTATATAGGGATGCAACGATTAACCGATTTCACTACCTACCGCTCTTTAATTCATCATGGTTAAATAATCGTAAATGCTACTCAACACCGTGTTTCTGCATGAAATTAGACTGACGCAACTAAACAAAGTTGTGCCAACTGTGCGCTAGTTTGAAGTTCCAAGGTTGTACATCGAGGCTAATAGACACACACACACACACACACTGGGTTAACTATGGCTGAGGCTATTAACTAAGAGCCATTCACATATCACTTCTTTTGCTTGCGCAAGATTGTTATTTCCAATGGAGGTGCACAGCTTGCACGTGGTTATTGGAAGCTTTCCAGGCACACCTAGTTGAAAGAATGCCGCAAGCGCACCACAAGTCATGTAACAAAAACTGACCAGTATGCTTAATACTTTGTTTGGAATATACATATTTCTAATCCAAAGACAAAAAAATCAAAAGATGAAAATACCAAACAAATCTGTAATATAGTTGATCAAAAGTGCGACGCACTTTCAGCGACGCAGTGGCGTAGTAGGTAGTGCTGTTACCTCACAGCAAAAAGGTCGCTGGGTCGCTGATTCGATCCTTAGCTCACTTGTTGTTTCTATGTGGAGTTTGCATGTTCTCCCTGCGTTCACGTGGGTTTCCTCCGGGTGCTCCGGTTTCCCCCACAGTCCAGAGACATGCGGTACAGGTGAATTTAGGCTAAATTGTCCGTAGTGTATGTGTGAATGTGTGTGTGGATGTTTCCCAGAGACGGGTTGGGGTTGGAAGGGCATCCACTGCGTAAAAATGCGCTGGATTAGTTGCCAGTTCATTCCTCTGTGGTGACCCCGAATTAATAAAGGGACTAAGCCGTCAAGAAAATGAATGAATGAATGAAAAGTGCCTTTCAGACAGAGGTTTAGCTGCATTTGTTCACTTTGAAAAAGGTAACTACTTTGCTTATACGATGCTTAGATTTACAGTAAACAAATATTATTTTGCTATTTATTCCTATTTTTATTTAATTATTAATTTATACATTTTTCTGTCATTTATTTTCAGTGTAAAAGTATTACTTATGTTTAAATGCCAAATCTTTTTTCACTTGTTTTTAAGTCCAAAGAGAAATTGGCAAATGTTTGTTTTTACTCTTATTTTGTGTTGTATTAATTGGTTAGTGAGCAGCAATAAATAACACTTTAAAATATGAGAAGTTTTCATGTGATTTTCTAAACTATTAGTTTGAAATAAATTAATGCAGAAGAACAATCTTGATATCCATGAAACTGTGATTTGTCCTCAGACTATAATTGTGAAACCAAAATCTATAATCGATGCATCCCTAAATGTATATAATAAATTTTTTTTTTTTTAAATGTTTGTATAAAGGACCTCATTGGGTGTTTTAAATATCTTTTAAGATAAAGTTGTAAATGTTTCATGGTTGCTCGGTGTAATGAAAATATTTTAAATAAGCACTAAACATTGCATTTTAAGCTGCATTACACTTCTGTCATTTTAGTGCATGAAAACCCCTTCTTTCATCTTTGATCCATAAATATAAATGTGTATATAGAAAAACAAAAACCTGCCTTCAAAAGCAACAGTAAATTAGTATTGCACTTGAGTTCCCTTCCACCAGTAGAATACAAATCTGCTAACCTTTGAAAGGTCATTTTTTAACGCTGCATCACTTTTCTTTGTACATTCCTCCAAAGTCTGTTTTCCAGTTTGTGAATTCCACACTTTGTCTTTGAATAGTGTTTTATTTTTTTCAATACAGCGATTTTTACCGCCCTGTTCCACAACAGATCGCACTGAATGGCAGGCTCTGGGTGGTACGCTGCTCTTCACAGCATACTGATGTGATCTGTGTAATAGCATAAAGAAAGATTCACACTTCATGCCTCTATGAGCGTGTCCTGCAGGGAGGGCAGCGTCCCGCACATCTGCTGTATCGATCAAGCCAGGCAGCTTGTTATGTGGCCAGGTGAGATAAAGAGTGAAGCTGACAGACCACTGGGCAGTGATGTGTGACTGACCGGATGAGCACACAATCTGCATATGCTTACACATATGAGTCAAAAACATGCCTGTAGAGTGGATGTACATTTAGACTATAATTGTCATATCTTAATTATATTTTATAAAACAAGTACTGTAGTTATTAGCAGTTTTTATTATAATTTGTAAGTGCACACTTGAAGTGTGACATCTTTAGACTTACAGTATAGGCATATTTTATGTATTTATTTGTAAATGATCTTTCTCTGTTTGCCCACCACGATGAGGCAATCGTATTATATTGATATTAGTACTCAGGCTTTTTTATATTTCTCTCTAATTATGATTTTTCTGTTCAGGTTGAGACCGAGTTGTATTTATAGGTATGGTCATTAGAACATTACAAAAATAACAAATCTAAGACTTTTGCACTTTACTGTAAATCAGTGGTTCTCAAAGTGGGGGTCGGGACCCCCCGAGGGGTCATGGGACAATAAAGGGGGGGTCGCCTGGTGATTTTCTAAAAATCTATTTATTTTTATTATACCATAAGAATTACCTTATTTTATCCATAACCTACTAAAGAGAACAAATAGTTGTTTATAGTTACTATATACTATATATTTACTATAGTAGCTTATTAGCTTAGTTACTGGTTTTTTTGGATTGCGACCCCTGGGGTATTCACATTATATTAAAGACACAGCAATAGCAGCAGGATGAATTTATAACACCAGGTTCAACTTTCTGGCCCATTAACGGCACAAAAAAATTAAACAAAGAATAGACTTGGGTCTATGGTGTGCAAGGTTTCTGTATTTATGACCACCTTATTGGGGGTCACGAGACACTGGCATTGTCATTTTAGGGGTCGCAGGGTGAAAAGTTTGGGAACCCTTGCTTTAAGTAACTTTACGAGCGTCATCTTTAGGGTTGTCAAAAATGTTATTAGTTTATGAATGTTTATTAATGCGTAGCTGATCAGGTGATTCATGCACAGCCATTGAATTTAAAATCTTACGCTGAGACCTATAAAAAAAATAATAAAAATCAGAAGCATTATTTTTCAAATTAAAACTAATATTAATAATTAAGAGCAATGACAATCAGACAATTTAAGTTGTATAAACAATAGTCTACTTCATACTTAAAAGTAGGGTTTAAACTTAGGCCCAATCCCAATTCTACCTTTGTACCCCTACTCCTACCCCTTGGCCCTTAAAATCGAGTGTGAAGGGGAAGGGCTTCAAGATTTACCCCTAAGAAATGGGACATCACTACAGCACCTGCTCAAGTCATCATGTCATCATGATCTCTTGCTTCATATGAGGTTTTAGACTGTCGCCACTGCTTTTTTTTTTTTTTTTTTTTTGGTATTTGTCTTCAGGAAATCACTGAAGGCATATATCATGTTATCATAACAATCCAATGTGGCAATAAGATCATAACTATACTGCACATTTACACAGTAGCCATTTCATCTATGTAAACACACAAAAACAACATTATAGCAAACACTGTAAAAAGGTAATTCCCAGCCACAAAACTGCTCTGAAAGGGTTTTCGAGTGTCAGAATGTTATGGGACTACTATACAGGATTTATTATTATGGATTATAGATTGCGAAATTTAGCCGGTTTTACTTTTTAGCATTTTTATTTTTAATGCATGACAGTAAAAAACAAACGACATTATAAATATATTAAAACATGTTCTTGTTAGTTGTAAAAATTCGGAATAATGACAAAAAAAACTAATTTGTGGGTCTCCTTACTTCCGGGTGCCACTATCCTGCCATTGTGGCTGGTGTATTCTGGAAATTTTTCTTACTCCTTGGTTTTGAGTGTGGTCCTGAAAAATTTCCGTTCTAAGGGGTATCTACCCCTTCCCCTTAGCCCTGCGCCTTCAAGCTAAAGAGAATTAGGACACTCCTACCCTTTCTAATTAATAATCAAGTAATAAGCTGGAAAACTGGTACTTAAAGTGAATGTTCAACATCAAATCTAAGACTAATTTTAGCAAAGTAGACATTTAAAGTAATATTTGATGGACTGCATCAGGGTTGGTGCATACACCTGACTGTAAAGAAGAGCTACAAAACAAAACAACACTGTTGTGTTCAGTATTATTATGGCAATATAATATGAGTTGCATAATAGTAATACTACAACTACTACTACTACTACTAATAATAATAATGTAAGAATGGATTTTAACTTCTTAACTACAGCGATTTAAACTGTAGTTTTGCTAAATGACTAAAAAGTTATCAGTATGATTGTGAAAAACTATACATTTCTAGAAATCAGTTGATGCTAAATCAAAAGTAATTCACCAATACTCGAAAAAGAAATGACTTAATCATAATAATTTGCTATGGTTAAAGTTGAATTAGTTGAAAAAAAAACTGTATAAATGATAAAACATAAAATTTTAAAACATGTGATGTTAAATGTAGCCCGCTTAAATGTAAATAAAATTAACTGACATATAGAGGGGGTGGGAGGGGGTGAGCAGAGTGTAAGACCCAAAGAGAGAGCCAGATAGCAATAGCCAGGGAAGAAAGGCTCCAGAGCAGGAAAAAGTGCAGAGTAGGAAAAGAGAAACAGCAAATTTTACCACTTATTTTGTATGTTCCTTGACCATGTGATCAAAGCCCAAATACTGAGACATACAAACTGACCACACCGTAAAACCCACACAAATAATAACCTGGCTGTCATACATTAGCTATTTTGCTACTGCATGTAAACAAATGCATATCATAATTTACATTCCTTCAATAATAATAATAATAAAAATTAGTGTTGAGTACCGAAACCAGTACTTACAGTATGTAACCGGTATGCACCAAACCAAATCAGCAAATGAATTTCGCTGCCTAATTTCAGTGTTTTTCACTGCTGCTGCGACAAGGATGCATAAAGCATCAAGGGGTACATCAAAGGAAAACATAGGTACATGTTGTCACACCATCTCTAAACATTAAGTTCTAAACAACTTTAAGGGATACGGACATCATTGGCAATGTTAGGTGTTAGTTATTGTTGCTTGGTAAAAGCATAATGCAAATCTTAAATTCATGCTAACAAACAAATAATCAAAAGATATATATATATATATATATATATATATATATATATATATATATATATATATATATATATATATATATATATATATATATATATGTATATATATATATATATATATATATATATATATATATATATATATATATATATATATATATATATATATATATATATATATATATATATATATATATATATATATATATATATATATATATATATATATATATATATATTAATGCAAATCAATTAAATTATATAAAATATGAATTCATATATACGTTATACTTCAATTAAATTGTTCATTTAAAATACAATATACATATTTTGTCAAATAAAATATTTTTCTAGAGTCATCCACAATGTCAATCCACAATTTTGTGGCTCAAAAGAATCAGTTGAGGCACCATTTTGGCACTGGTACCGCTTTAAAAGTATTGATTTAGCACCAATATCGAAATAACCCAAAACGTTATCCAACCCTAATAATAATAATAAGTGTGCTGCTAGCTGACATTCAGTTCCAATACTACTTATATTAAACAAAATCTAAAGAAAATATTTCATTTTATGATATTTAATTTTTAGACTATTAAGAATAATAAAACAAGAAATGCAAATTGCACTCTAGTCTTTGTTTTTTGTTGGTTGATGCCACGTTGATTTGCATTACTGTTTATTGTCTGAAGACTAACCGTGATTTAAGTCCAGCCTTTGTTTAAACCAGCAAAATATTATTATTCATCAGAGTAATACATGCAAACAGCTGCAGGAGTGTTTGAGCATATATGCTTATTTATGAAGCCTTGCTGTGTTTCTTCACCAAGAAATGGAGACAACTGAGTGATTATACAGTTATGGAGGAAGTTTCCTTCCCTCATGTGTGCTCCGGCCTGAATATACGCTCATCTCCTGCTTGATAATAATACTGTCTTCATGAGTAACGACTGTGTCGGCTGAGCCTGACGGAGACCTGAGGGAGGACCTGCGGGGACGCACTCAAACACACTGCTGCTGTCACACACATACACACACACACACACACACACACACACATACACACACACACTTAGTCACCACCCCTCTCTCTCTGTTTCACATACACACGCTCACACAATTTGTGTCGCCCTACTAAAATCTGTCAGCGAGCGCGCATGGGGTTCACATCCTTCACACGTGCCAAAGAGAGAGTGGCTAAATTTGGAGAGGCGTCGTCCTCCTGTCATCTGACTTTTTAGAAGTCGTTTAGGCAAAGTTATTAACGAAAAAACACAAACATGCTATCTCCTTCTGTCTCCACCTAAAGGGTAAACACACAACACAATATGAAGTTCTTTGTACTGGAAAACATTGCAAAAACAACATAACAAAAATATTTAATTGAAACAGGCAGAGGTGAAAGATATTAGCTAGTTTAGTTTAATGTGCTACTTTTAGTTGCATTTATAGTAAATTTCAGTCATTTCTAGGTTAATTGTTCTGTTTTGGAAGAGTTTGTAGCACAGTTTTTTCTTATATTAACTATCATATCATGTGATATTACATTTTCTAATGTGTCTAAATCATTCTAAAGCATCCCCCCCCCCCCCCTCAAGGGTTACTCAAGCTATTGCACATTTTAATTTAGATTAAAACCATGTTACCCTGAAGAGTGATGTTTTGTGTGCCATTTTTTTTTTTTTTTTTTTTTGTTTTGTTATAGTGCAATTAAAAAGGGCAGGGAGGAAAAATATTAGCTACTTTAGTTTAGTGTGCTAATTTTAGTCATTTTAGTGTTACATTTTTGTAATTTCTTGCTTTAAATTGATTTTTTCTAGTTTGCTGTCTGGTTTAAGAGGGGTTAGGTGCTTTTTTTCTAGCATCTGCTGTATCTTATTGTCACAATCAGCAGTGAACTAGCAGTTGTTGATTGCTGGAGAACTACAAATCCCATCATTCACCTTACACACACACCAGTTCCAGTTCTCTCCCTGATTGCACACACACCGCTGGAAGCTCATCATGGACTGATTACCAGGACTATAAATACACCTCACATTCACACACACAGTCCTGAGTCTTGTTCCCCTGTAACATTTCTTGTAGTTTCCTTTCCTTGTCCTTTTGGGGTTAATTTTTCGTTAATTTTTTTGTGTTGTTTTGCTGTCTGTCCCGACCATTCACTAGTGGTGGGCAAAGCAAGGCTTCAGGAAACATTGAAACATTCAAAGCAAATGTGTCGAAGCTTTAAAACGTTTCGAAACCCATCGCTATAGTGACACCTGGTGATATTTTTTTATGTATTGCTCTAGAATAGCTTCAGCAAAAACAGAGTTATGCAAATTGAGGTATTAAACCCCACGTCGTAGAGTTGAGACTTTAAGCGGTTTCGTGGAGCGGTGAGAGTTCCAGACTAGCATGTCAAGATAATGGATTCGAATCCAGGGTGATGCAGCTGTAAATGTTAGTGTTTTTGTAAAATGTTTTGTTTTAACATTGGTCTGGCATATGTGAATACATTTGTGATAAAATATGTCTTGTTTTGGTCAGAAAAAGGTAACATTAATAAAATACATCAAGTCATAATGTTAGAGTATTTGTACTAATCGAGACTCGAACTCAGGCTGTTTGCAACACAGTTACTCTGTGCACACGCATGGTCCACTGGAGATGAAAGATTTTTTCAGACCCTTTTAGTCAAATGTAGATTTGCCAGGTCTCAAAACGCTTCTGAAATGCAATCACATGACCTGGTGTTTTGAAGTCACGTGTTTCAGATCATAATTCGGTGCAGTGTTTCGAAACACTTGCGATTCGGGATCTCGATCCTGTGTCGAAACTTCAGTTTCATGACAGCCATCCCTACCATTCGCCTGCTTTGCTGACTAGACTTCTGAATTACCCTCATGTTACTGTTTGTTCCTGTTTGACCATTGCCTGCCTGACTAAGCTATTAATGATAAATTAATGATACACATATAATGTTTTAATGTTTTTTTTTTTTTTCATGTTACTCTAGCTATTGCATATTATATGTTAAACCTTTTCTTCCTTGATGGGTTAGGTAAATGAAACAAATATTAGATTTGCTTTGCTGAAAAACTTGAAATTAAATTTTATAGTGATTACACACACAGTAGCTTAATTAGTTGCATGCGCTGATTTAAGCTACTTTAATGTCAAATCTCATTTTTTTAAATGTCTAATGCTGGTTTTGTTGTGCTTCACTGTTCTGTTGGCTGGGATTAGAGGGACTTTTTTCTGCCATCAGCTATATTCCACTTTGTCCATAATGAGAAATCTTCCTAAACCTATGGATACAAGTTTCCAACATGCTAAATAATTTTTTTTCTGTGGAATAAAACAGGAACTCAAATCAAATTTCTAAGTTAATATTTTGCAATTCTAAGTTTATATTTCATAATTTCTCCCAAAATTGTGAAAATAAATGAGAATAGTGAGATGTAAATGTAACATTTACATGCATGCAAATCTGTATTAACCTTAGCATTTTTAATATTGTTTCAGCAGTGTTTGTTTCTGTATGTGTCAGAAATCAGACATCAATTATAACCATACTGTCATAAACATTTTCTAATACACAAATTATTTAGTTTTAAACAAAATATAGATTTTGTGTAGTTTTTTTTTTTTTTTTTTTTTTTTTTATCAGAGCCTCTTTTTCCACATTACAAACCTACTTGAATCAAAGCTCTCCAGGGGAAGAAGCTTCGTTCACTTATAATTACCACTTATTTTTACCTGAAGGGTAAACAAACAAAAAAAAATACGTTTTCCGCACTGAAAATCCCTTAATATGTTTAATTTGAGCAAGTGGTGAAGACATATATCATCTAATTTGATGTTAGATTGGAGAATGATTGTTTTGGGAGATGCATAACTGTGTGTGCATAGACTGTGGCACAGTTAGTGGCAGTGTGCTGTCAGATTATCCCAGCATGGGAATTGATTATTAACTTTGACAAGGAGAACTACGTCCCAGTTATGTCAGGCCAAAGAAGACTCTTGGTAAAAAACATTGCTCTTAACATGTCAGATGTGGGGCTTATTCAACACATACACACATGAGGTCATTCACAGATGTTAGGATTAAATGAAGCAGCTTTAGACTGTAGTTTTGTGGGGTCAGAAGAATAAAAAAAACACTTGTTCTTTTGTAAATGCTAACACTGTGTGAGAGTCTACTGTTGATTCTGTTTTTCATTTATTCTGTTCTTTTCAAGCTGTTTTCTGTTCATTCCACATCTCTGTACTGCATGCATACACTCAGTCTTTCCATAAGCAGCAGTGATGTAGAATGAGCCCTTCTGTTTGGCTGCAGGCCGTTAATGCTGAGCATGACAGGTTGTCATGGTGCATTTGATAGAAGCCCTGCGGAACACACACAGAGATACACTTCAAAAGTAGAAAATGGCTTCATAAACATAGCTGATAAACATACCCACTCAAAAAAAAAGTGAGATTATGAAAAGCCAGGCTCACTGAAAAGATGAAACTCCACCTACATTTCTGCAAAATCTGTCCACAAGTGGTGCTATAAGCAAAATATTTTGTTCAATGCAAATGCTAGCTCAATAATCAGTGCAGTGTTGTGAATAAAACATACTCCTTTGTGTAAAAAAGTTTGCAAAACAATATGTTTGAAGCATGTTTCACAGCCGTTTCAAAGTGATTTCCAGTCCCTGGTGCTTCACAACATCTTGCTGGTGCTTCTTTTTGACTACACTGTTAAAAAAAAAATACTGTCAAATTTACTGTAACTTACTGGCAATTTTGTTTGCCAATAAGACTGTACATTTAAAACATGCTGTAAATTAATAATTACAATTTACTGTAGATTTTTACAGTAACTTACTAGCAATTTTGGTTGCCAATATGTAAATTTACAAGTGCATTGTAAATTAATAATTACAATTGTGATTATTTATTTACAGTTTGCTTGTGAATTTAAAATTGGCAGTGTAAATGAAGCTTTACAGTCTATGTTGGCGATAGGGAGATTTGCTAAGATGATTGCTAAGTGGTGTTAAATAAGAGTTCTGCAGTTCTGCAGTCTGACATTTGGTTGTAAGACTATATAGTAATATTCTACAAAATATCTGAAGGAAACCATAAAAGTGTAAAGTATAAGCAATAATGTGATCGTATTTTCATTTTATCCTCAGACTACTAAGAATAAGGAAATGCAAACTGAATGTTTTTTCGTTGTTTGATACCATGTTGATTTGCATTGCTGTATATATACATTGTATATTACATTGCTGTATATTGCATTACTGTATACCAGAACTTATATTTCATTTTAAAGGCCTATTTGTATTGTGAAATGGCCAATTGCCAAGTTATGTGCAAAATTTTGATCGATATCCTCAATACTGGCAATTAGATGTGTGAGCCTAGACTGGTATTACAATTTGGTTTGGTTATGATTATCATGTCATAGTTTGGGTTCAATTTGATATTTCCGTGCATCATGGTGCATTGACGATGCTTTCTATACACAATTTTATGGAATAAATATATATATTTTAATATATTATTTGTAATTAATTTTTGTCCTTTACTACGAGCAGTCAGATATATAAACTGCTCCTTTAAAAACTCATGTACATGCACAGAACAACATGAGCATTAATAGCAAATAAACAAACGTAAATATCCTGCTAACTTTATGAGTGTAGTTTAGCAAGTTCTTTCACCCCTATGATTGGTCTCACGCTCACCCACCAGAAAGTGCTGTGATTGGCTCTAACACGATGAGTGACATTGATAGATAGCAGCGGTGATCACAGCTGGTCTGCGAGAGATACTGTGAAGAAAACCCGCTCTGCTGACACACGCTCGTGTCTGTAGCCAGAAGTATCGCTGTAACAGCCGAGAGAAGAGGAAAAGTCATGCCCACAGGTCAAAGACCACAGTGAGAGAGACAGAGAGAGAGAGAGAGAAATGGAGTTTACTTTCATTCTCTCAATCGGAGTGAAACAGAGCTTCTGCTGTCAGTAAAAGACTGTCCAGCAAACACACACGCAGTGAATTGTGCAGAGTTTCTGTGTTTTTAAGTAGTTGCAGTGTTTTAATTACACGCACTCGTCTCATTTGCCATACTAAGCTACCGCAAAATTGCGCATATAAGATAAATGACGTCAGTTCGTAATAACTGGTTATGATTATCACTAAACCGATACCAAATTGTCCATGTCTGCATCATGGTGCACCGAAGAAACTTTTTGACTACCCACTGTGCCACTGTGATGCCCCGATCCTTAAATATTGGAATCAATCTTTTTTATGTTTTTTTTTTCAGTGAGTGGTCACTGGTTTTAGATTACTAGTATCGATAGAGCCGCATTGTATATAAATATGTACTTAAATAGGAACAAAAAATGGGAACTTTAATATTGTTTCTCTGTATCTATGCTAATGGATTAGTGTTTGCTCACAGCCTCACACTTTCAAAGCACAGTGCACAGTGCATGCACACCTAGTGCAGGTTTAAAACTAGAGCACAAGGCTGTGGTCATCATGACTAAATGAAAAAGTAGCAAAATGTGGAGTTATTTTACTCCAGTTAATGATGACGAGCCTTCGTGTGACAGTGTTATATAGCCAAATTTGATCTGTAATTATAATAAATGTAAACATGAATTATATTTATTGTATTTTATTTAATTGAAGAATTGGTATCAATGTGGTCAATACTTCTCTTGAAATACTTGATACTGGATCATAAAGAAACTAATTGGTGTTGCCCATCCCTAGTGGCAATGTTGTTCGTGGTTCTACAGTATATGTATTACAGCAGTTCAGAAATTAAATGTCAGATGAGTGGCGCTAGAAGGTTTTATGAAATGAACTCACAGCGTGACTTTACCTTATTATTGCAGCTGTCACATTTGCAGCAATTTATCTCAGTTGTGTAATTGCAAGACCTCATGTCAAAACTGCTCATTTATTTCCGTAGCCACTTTATGCATCACAGTTGTGACCTTTCCTCACAAATGCAAGTGTACAGTATGTCCCTAAATGCGGCTCTCAGCATTTTATCTCACACCTGGAAAACCATTGCCTCAAGGTTGTGACCATATTTAATAATTGAAACATTAGATTGAAAACCCATTGAAATATTTTCTTAACGATGAAGATGATGTTTTGAGGCAAGATGATTGTGGAACTACTTGATTTATTGGTGGCTGATAATGAAGAGCTTTATGATAATTATGACAGTCATATCAAAAAGGTTAAAAAGAGGGAGTTGTTAAGGAGTAGAAATGCAAATCAATTAAGTTTAGTGAGTTTTATTTTACCTTGCCAACTTGTATATCAGGTTTTTTTTTTTTTTTTTTTTTTTCATTAAGCAACATCTAATACCAGGGAGTGATTTTGAAAGTTCATTCTTCTCATCAACTGTTTAAATCAATTAGGTACAAATGCCATTTAAAAAAAAAAAGTAAATACTAGTAGTGGGAACAAAATTCATTCCAATGAGTCTATATGCTCAAAAAGGTTAATATTTGATCAAGTGAAATTCCATGACACTAGGACTAGAGTGAGGCAGTGTTCATTTTTGTCAATCTTTTGTCAGCAATGCGCCGTTCATTCATTAAATGAGCATATCTGACTGAAAACTCAGAAATCTCATCTGATGAATAAACAGCACATTATTGTTGTTGAAATAAGACAAGACTAAAATGTAGGCAAAAGGATAAAAACTCTCAAACATTATTTTTTTATTGTAATCATTCAGTGACTTTATGCAGCAGACCTGTAAAGTGTTTGCTTGACAATTTGATAGGCAAACTTAACATTGGGGTAAGCACACCAGGTGAGTTACTGAGCAAGTTTGCAAGGTTAAAAGTAAAACAAACATACACTTACTTGTTTACAAATCATGCACTATGGATAAAGCATATTAAGGTCATTACATATTATTATTGTGCAAGAAACATCTCAAAAATATTGACTGTTATAATCCGCCCCCGTAATATATTTTTTTGGAAACAAAAGTTTTATTGCCTCTGCTATCAGCTGTGACTTCATCATAATTGTTACTTTGCATCTGATGATATTAACACTTCAGAATCAAAATTGTGCACTACATGATTTTTGTCCAAATAGACACTATCTAGAATCAGACCCCTGCTTCTTAAGAAGTAACAACAAAATCCAAATCGTGACTGATGTTAAAAACAAAAGAATATCATTTGAAAAATTTTGGAAATTGGTAATCATTGACTTCCACAGTATTTTTTTCTAGTATGGATGACACATAGTTACAAGTTTTCAACATTCCTCGCCTTATTTTTTCATGTTTAACAGGGTTGTGGGAATTCATAGAAGTTTAGAACCACTTGAGAGAACAAGATTATGTAACTAAAGAAAAAAAAAACTGTGACTCACAAAATTTTAAGTGGGTTACCAGCAAGTGTCAAATTTGTTGTTTTTACATAGCATAATTTATGTGTTGAGAATTGTCTGTGCCTATAAATAATTAGCAATTACTTTTTTGTGCGCTTGTTGATAGCTGTAGATGGTTTACTGCACAGTGAGTCACTTTACGAAGCAGACCTGTCTAGTTTCTTTTTGTGTTATGTCATGTTCTTGGAGCACACCAGGTGAGCTACTGAGCAATTTTACTATGGTAAAAAAACATACATATAGTTACTAGTTTACAAATCATGCACTATAGTAAAAGCATATTAAGGTCATTGCATACCGTAGTATTGTGCAAGAAACATCTCAAAAATGGGTTACACAGTGTCGCAGAGGGTAGTATGTTTGCCTCAGAGCAAGAAGGTTGCTGGTTTGAGCCTTGACTGGGTCAGTTGGGGTTTCTGTGTGGAGTTTACATGCTCTCCTTGTGTTTGCTTTGGTTTCCTCCGGGTGCTCCGGTTTCCCCCATAAGTCCAAAGGCATGTGGTATAGATGAATTGGGTAGGCTAAAATTGTTCGTAGTGTATGTGTGTGAATGAGTGTGTAAGGGCATCCGCTGTGTAAAAAAGACATGTGCTGGATAAGCTGGCGGTTCATTCTGCTGTGGCGACCCCAAATTAATAAATGGACTAAGCCGAATAAAAAATTGAATGAATGAATGAATTCTCAAAAATGGTCATTGTTCTTTGATAATCTGCCCCTGTAATTATAGTTTGTGTGGGAACGAACGCTGCCTGTTGCAATAGTATTGCCTGTGGATACAATTTCACCTGCAATCTGCTGTGAAATGTATGTATGGGTAATTTTTAACAGTATTTTAATGAGCTGAGGTTGTATATGTTGAATAAAGGCTCAACACTGCTTCATACACAAACCCAATCATGAGCAGTGACACGTGACGCTATAAAAACCAGCAAGGGCATTCCTGGATGCAAGCTTTTAATTACCTTTATGTGTAACTTCATAATTACAACTACGCCACTGACATAATGTTTCCACATTTGCATACTCCGTCTGTTTGTTTAGTCGCAATTAAACTTTGCCCCAGTTCTGGAGATTAATTGCATATTTATGGTGTCATTCGCTTCTCACCTTAATAGTGATGTTTTAATGTAGCGTTTAGTGTTGATCAGAGGCAGAGGCGGTATTGTGACTGCTAGGCGTCCATTGGAAGTCTAAAATAATGAACATCAGTGGCTCCCTGTGTGGACGGAGCTGTCAGGATCCATGAGTGCACAGTCCTGTGAGCACCTGTGCAGAAGAACTCGAAAAATGCTCTACCTGTGAGTGTGGAGCCCGCAGAGAGGAGAGGGTCAGCATTATAGCAACTATGCACCAATAAACACGGCTGTTCGGTTTTCCACTTGCTTGCTCTTTCTATGTCTGCCTCACGCTGTTTCTAACTGAAGGCAGTTTCTTTCTTAGAGTATTAAAAAGATAGTGAGGTAATTGTGATTTTTAACTTTACAACTTTTGGTAACACTTTACTTAAGCAGGGTCTTCATAAGTCTGTCATAAAATCTTTATAATCATGACATAACATGAATATAAAAGTTTTTATTCATATTCATTAAGTGTCATCTCCTCAGTTACGTTCATTTAAATGCAATGGTGACATTATTTGTGATGTTTTGTTACAAAGCATGTCTTTTTTTTGTCATGACAACTTGACATTACCGAGACAACATAACTTGTCATAAATCTGTCATAAACATAAGGTTTATGTCATTAGGCCATTACAGTTCAAGATTTTTTTATAAAAACATCATTAATATTTTTCTTGACCTCAACTACACTTACCGGCCACTTTATTAGGTACACCTTACTAGTGCAGGGTTAGACCTCCTTTTGCCTTCAGAGCTGCCTTAACCATTCAAGGCATAGATTTAACAAGATACTGGAAACATTCCTCTGAGATGTTGGTCCATATTGACATGATAACATCACGCAGTTGCTGCAGATTTGTCAGCTGCACATCCATGATGCAAATGTCTCGTTCTACCACTTCCCAAAGATACTCTATTGTATTGAGATATGATGACTGTGGAGGTCATTTGAGTACAGTGAACTCATAGTCATTTTAAAGAAACCAGTCTGAGATGATTCACGTTTTAGGACATGGTGCATTATCCTGCTGGAAGTAGCCATCAGAAGATTTCTACCCTGTGGTCATAAAGGGATGGACATGATCAGCAAGAATACTCAGGTAGGCTGTGGCATTGACATGGTAGTCAACTGGTTATAATGGGCAAAAAGTGTGACAGGAAATGATGCCCCTCAGCAATACATCACCACCAGCATCCTGAACCATTGATACAAGGCAGAATGGATCCATGCTTTCATACTGTTGACGACAAATCTAACCCTACCATCCGAATGTCGCAGCAGAAATTGAAAGTGATCAGACTAGGCAACATTTTTCCAATCTTCTATTGTCCAGTTTTGGTGAGCCTTTGCAGATTGTAGCCTCAGTTTCCTGTTGTTAGCTGACAGAAGTGGCACTTGGTGTGATCTTTTGCTGCTGTAGCCCATCTGCCTCAAGGTTTGACGTGTTATGGGTTCAGAGATGCTCTTCTGCATACCTCGGTTGTAACGAGTGCTTGTTACCTTTTTATCAGCTTGAACCAGTCTGGCCATTCTCCTCTGACCTCTGGCATCAACAAGGCATTAACGCCCACAGAACTGCCATTCACTGGAAATTTTTCTCTTTTTCGGACCATTATCTGTAAACCCTAGAGATGGTTGTGCGTAAAAATCCCTGTAAATCAACAGTTTCTGAAATACTCAGACCAGCCTGTCTGGCACCAACAACCATGCCATGTTCAAAGTCAGTTAAATCACCTTTCTTTCCCATTCTGATGCGTGGTTTGAACTGCTGCAGATTGTCTAGACAATGTCTACGTGCCTAAAAGCATAAAGTAGCTGCCATGTGATTGGCTGATTATAAATTTGCCTTAATGAGCAGTTAGACAGGTGTACCTAAAAAAGTGGCCGGTGAGTGTACAGTAGTTATTTAATTTGTCATTAAAGTGTAATTAAATAGTATTGATAGTGTTATCAAATTATTTGAAAGATATTGATCTTGTTAATGAGAATTTTTATTGAAAGCACTATCAAAATCAGAACAAATATTCATGACAATGATAGTTGCATTATGACAACCATGTTTATGACAGATTTATTAAAAGATATTTGAATTTTTGGTCATTTCAAGATGTCATGATAAAGACACTGACAAGTTATGAAGTGTTTTTTTCCCTTCACTTTCGCCCATTGGTAATTTTTTTTTTTTTTCCTCGCCAATGTTGCTATTGTCTTGCAAAGTTCAGAACTTGTAGAGCTGCGCATGGATGGATAACACTTCAGAGTTTGGACTTTCAGCAGTGAATATTAAAACACATTGAACTGAACTGAACTGATCTAAACAGAACTGAACTTAAACTCTAAAAACAAAACTACACTGTTTCAATTCACTATAATCTTCTATGTGAAGCTACTTTGACATAATCCACATTGTAAAAGCGCTATACAAATAAAGATTAATTAAATTGAATTGTTTTTATGTCAGTTTGTCATAACAAAGACATCTGACACAATGTCACCATTACATTTACATTAACATATTTACATTAACATATGACTCTTACTGACAGTTGTCATAACCATACATTAAATCTCCTTTATATTCATTGCATTTCATGTCATGATTATAAAGGGTTCATGAAAGTCTTACAAATAACCTCTTCAAGTAACTTGATTACCAATTTTCTGTGCTACACTTGTCAAAATTACCACTCAATTGGCACTTTCTATAACACAGTTGTGGCTCGATAATGCTATTGTCACTTTTTATGCCACAATTGTGACTTTGTTTATCGTGACTTAATTAAATTAGCAACTTTATCTAGTCAAGTTGTGATTTTGTGACTCATAATTGGAACTTTTTTCTCATACTGTAAGCGGGACCTCATATTTTATAATTGCAACAGTCTATCTAACTGCAACCATATGTTACAGTTGGGATTTTATGACAGAACTGTGAGAATTGTGTCAATTCAACTGTCTCTCTCTCAAATGTGACCTTATAAATCATGTTTGCAGTTTGAGCTTATTAGTGTGCATTTTGAAACATTTGCAGACATTTAAGTCATAAATGTAGCTGTTAATCATGTCATTTATACAATTTATCTCACAGTTCAAGCTTATTTGTTACACCTTTAATATTATTCTTTATGTTTTTTATTTGAAATGCAGTGGTGTAAAGTAATTAATTACAAATACTCAAATTACTATAATTGAGTAGTTTTTCTCAGGAACTGTAATTTACTAAGTAGTTTTAAGAATGTGTACTTTTCCTTGAGTACATTTTAGTGCAAGATTGGTACTTTTACTCCACTACTTTCCTTCAACCTGCAGTCACTACTTTATTTTTTCCTGTCGATGGACAATAGAAAAATCAGTCTTGTGATTCCTGTCCAATCAAACCGCATCATACTGAAATACCTTAAGACTATTTATAAGCATTAAAAGTGTCCAAGAAGATGTCCAAAATCTTTACATGCAATGGCCAAAAGACTGTTTAGACTGAATGTCATGGATGAGAAGATGACAGATGTTTTCTGTATAAATGCACTACAGAATGTTACGTTTACACATCCGCATCAGCCATTCACAGCGTAATACTCATTACTCACGACTCTTGAATACTTTTAAAAAGGCTATTTTTTAACACATACTTTTAGTAATATTTACAACAGATACTTTTACTCTACACACACTACATTTTTGGTAAGTAATGGTATTTTTACTTGAGTATGATTTTTCGATACTCTTTCCACCACTGATAAAATAAAATGTGAAATATCACCTTTACATCTTTCCTTGCTTTCTACTTTGTGTCTTAGGCACATATTCACACTTATGGCTGGATAAATCTGTTGTAACTTGCAAAAATGTTTCTGACTTCGTATAAAACACATTTCATATCTATTCATCTCATATACTATCTTAAACAAATTTTTGGTACACAACTGTGATCTCATAATTGTGACTGTTTCTGATGTTTTGAAAACAAAAACATTTTGTGACTCATCCTGCACTATGTGATTTTTGACCCCCCACCCCCCACCCCCACCCCAATACAATGGTAGTCATTGACATCCATTGTATTTTTTACTCTTCTATGGATGTCAGATTGTTACAAGTTTTTAACATTCCACAACATGTCTTTTCATGTTTAACGGGAGGGGAAAATTATACAAGTTTGGAACCACTTGAGAGTACAAGAGTATGCAACTAAAGAAAGAAAACCGCAACTTGTCAAACAAATTCACAAGATTTTAAGTAGGTTACCAGAAAGCATCAAAACGGTTGTTTTTACATAGCATAATTTATGTGTTGAGAATTTTCTGCGCCTATAAATATTCAGCGATTTGTTTTTCTGCGCTTGTTGAGAGCTGTGGACAGTTTGTCAGCATAATCGGCCAAACAATGCACTTGTCATAACACCCCGTCTCAGTCAAGTGCTCCATTAAGAAGAACACACACTTTGAGGAAAGCCTGAGGACTATGAGGTCTATTCATTAAGACTGGAGAGCTTTGACGGGGTCGTGATTGAGAGGCCTTACACTGTTCTTTGAATGTCTAATCAAGCTTCGCTTCTTCCTCTGTGTAAAACACTGGCTAATGGCAAATAATGGTGTTCCATACCATCAAAGGTCAGCTTTCTTTGACCTTTTAGAGCAGTGCTTCTCAAACTGTGGTACATGTACCACAAGTGGTACGCAGGCTTCCTTCTAGTGGTACGTGGAGAAATCGCTGAATAATTCCAGTAAAAAAAAAAAAACACACTTTTAACCCTTTGACGCGTACGATAACAACGATGTGATCAGAAAATTGATTTTAATTGGCTAAACTTTTTATTTTATTTTCATTTTTCTAATGTTTGTTATGTATTCTGTCATTTGAGGTTAATTTCCTCCCCATACTTGTAACGGTTGTTGGGGGCATACAACAAGTATGACAGGTATAGTTTAATCCAGAGGTGTGGACTCGAGTCATGTGACTTGGACTCGAGTCAGACTCGAGTCATGAATTTGATGACTTTAGACTCGACTTGACAAAATATAAAAAGACTTGCAACTCGACTTGGACTTGAACATAAATGACTTGGACTTTGACTAGGACTTGCCCCTATTGACTTGTAAAGACTTGCTGCTTCCCATGAAAAGCCCAACGATAAAAAAGTATGTTGACATGGACCGCTCTCTCTCTCTCCCGTTTATGTGTGCGTGTGTGTGACAGCATGCGCGCGCGTGTGTGTGAGCATGCGCGCTTTCGGCTTGACGTCCAATCAAAGCACGGTAGATTGTTTTGATTCGACAGTATCCAACGTGACTACTATGAGGCGCCGGAGTGGACAAAAGTCAAGCGAACGCAGAGAGAATTTGAATTTGAACTTGAGATCGAGCCAATACTCGCGTGCCAATACTCGCTCTCTCTCTCTCTCTCTCTCTCTCTCTCTCTCTCTCTCTCTCTCTCTCTCTCTCTCTCACATACAACATACACCTCTCTCTCTCTCTCTCTCTCTCTCTCTCTCTCTCTCTCTCTCTCTCTCTCTCGTGCATTCAGTCTCTTTGCGTTCGCTTGACTTTTGTTTACGATGGCGTCTCATACCTTTAGTGCTTTTGCTCTCACGGGATCCTCCTGTTAAACTGACCCTTCGCTAAGCCACGCCCAAAAACCGCCACCCACCAATCGCGGCTTACCAATCGTAGCTACGGGCAGAGGCTCTGTCAAGCTTTCGAGCGAGGGAAACAAGCCAAATCGTTGCGCAATTGGATTGTGAAAATCTGACACCCGCTATCCTAAAAGTTTGGACTGGGTGGTGGGATTTTTTCCCTTTTCAAAACCAAAGCCCAAGAGGAGAAATGCCAGCGTGGATCAAGCTGTGTGAGGGGCGGTAAAGGAGTTAAGCTAAGTTGGTTTTGTTTTCGATATTCACATTCAATGATAGGTGGCAATAACTCACACTCCTCTTATCCTAAACAGATCTAAAGTGTGTTTCTTTAAAAAAAAAAAACAAAAAAAAAAAAACAAAGCAGGTTATGCTTCCCAGCGGTCTTTTTCTTTTTTTCCACTCGATATTATGAGCCAGGGCTCGACAATAAGGACTGCCCGATGGCCCGGGGCCAGCGTGCGAGACACTCGGGCCAGTGTACAAAATGTTACTGGCTCGATCGGGCCAGCTGCTGCCTTTTTGCCTGCCAGATCGAGCCAGAGCTGCGTGCTGCGACTGTCTGTCAATTGTGTGCAAATACAATCTTAAGGTGCTTTCACACATAGACGTTTGTTTCGGAATCTGTCTCGTTTCACCCGTTAGCGCGTTTTTTTAGCATATATCCAGCAGTTGCGCTCGCTTCCGCGCCAAATCAATCAATCCGAGATCGCCTGAATGAGACTGTTTCTGTCCTATTGAGCGGATCGATTGTAGCGAGAAAACAAAACAATGCAACGAACTAACGACCCAGGCTATATCACAGTGTATCATGATCGTGTAATATACGGCTATATGAAGAGGGAATGATGAGCAGGGCGAGATGTCATTCTTACCGGTAAATGCGAAAGTGAAAGCATGCTGAAATATTAACGAGAGCTGTTTGTCCAGCCTGATCTCGGTTTATCCGTCAGGAAAATTGACCGAAATTACTATCTGTTAATTTTTCCATATTTTAATCGTATAATATGTTGTATTAGGCCTGTTGTTTTGTTCATTTCCGCACTGACAGCTCGAAAGAAAGATTTACATTGATCTGATGCAGTCTCGGTTCATCTGCTATGTCTCTCTATAATTTAAGCCTAAAATACAGAATTATAGTCAACGTTTCTTTAATAGATTGATTAATTCAATTGATCGATTTCTACAAAACCTGACAATTGAAATGAGGCTCTGTATATATGAGAAAGTCTGACCTCGATTTGTATTTGGTGATGATGTCTGTGGGTTGTTAAAATTAAAGTGCACATTTTCACTTATAAAATATTCTATACACAATGCACAAAAGTTTGGGGTCAGTGTGATTAAATATGTTAAAACAAGCTTCTTCTGCTCACCAGGGCTGCAATTATTTCATCATAAATACAAATTGTGAAATGCTGCACTATAAAATAACTGTTCAAAAGTAGTTTATCATTTAATTTATTCATTCCAGTGATTTTAAAGATGAGATTTCAGCTTCATTACTCCAGTCACATGATCCTTCAGAAATCACTAATATTAATTATTATTATATTTATTAATGGTAATGATAATGTTAATGTTAATTAATGATAATGTCTGGAGTAATTATTTTATTTGAAACTAAATACAATAACAAAGCAGTTATTTAAAATTTTAATAAATATTTAACAATTACACCTTTTTTACATTTATAAATATAGCCTTGATGAACTGAATAGTTTTCCTTAAACATTTTAAAAATTACCGTAAATATATATACAGATTTATTAGCCCCCTTTTGTTTTTTGTTTTTTCTTTTTAAAATATTTCCTAAATGATGTTTAACAAAGCAAAGAAATGTTGATATTTTGTCTGATAATATTTTTTCCTCTGAACAAAATCTTATTTGTTTTATTTTGGCTAGAATAAAAATTTTAAGGTAAAATTTATTAGCCTCTTAAGCTAATTGTTTTTCAGACTGTCTACAGAACAAACCATCATTATACAATAACTAGCCTAATTACCCTAACCTTCCTAGTTAACCTAATTACCCTAGTTAAGCCTTTAAATGTCACTTTAAGCTGTATAGAAGTGTCTTGAAGAATATCTAGTCAAATATTATTTACAGTCATCATGACAAAGATAAAATAAATCAGTTATTAGAGATGAGTTATTAAAACTATTATGTTTAGAAATGTGCTGAGAAAATCTGTTCTCTGTGAAATAGAAATTGGGGAAAAAAATAAACAGGGGTGCTAATAATTTAGGGGGACTAATAATTCTGAAATCAACTGTGTGTATTCTGTATACACACACACACACACACACGCACATTCAAATAGCGATTAACTTCTTTTTTTTTTTTTGGTGGGGCCAGTGAAAATTTGGGCTCGGCAAGTAAAAATCAGAACCACTGGCCCGATCGGGCCAGTAGAAAAAATTCTTAGCGTTGAACCCTGTGAGCACTGCTTAGTTTAAACCCTCGCTATTGTAACGCATATAAATACATACACTAATATTTGCTGGTAGGAAAAATCTATTTGTTCACTTCTGTTATTTATACTTTAATGTGCATTTCAATTTTTTTCTTCCACTTAACTGCAAATTTTAATAAAAACTGGATAAAGAGCACACAAACATGCTGACAGTAATAGGTACTGTACACTGTTATGGGTCAATGATGCTAATATTCGGCACAAATCCATCAGTTTCTTAGGTTATTAGATTATTTTATAATTTCACCTCTCCTGCTGTGCATGAACTATGCTGTTGAATGTTCAGCGTATGAGGTGGCTAGGCTAATCTTGCTTCAATTTTGACAACAGTAACTAAGGAGGGCGAGGCTTAGCGAAGGGTTATTCCAAGAATGTTGATATGGTTTCTTTCTTGCTTTACTATTTAATAACAATACACAAAAAACTAAAAGCTTAAGGTAAATTCTTTAATAAATTCTAGTGTTTTTGAGTATTATACTTGTTGTATACTTGTATTATACTTATGTTTTAGGCTAGTATTATTTACGACTTGTTAATTAATGCTTCATAATACAGTAGTATTACCAATAGTGAACAGATAAAATAATACAAAGTGTAGTTTTACTACAGTAAAGTGTAGTGATTTGTAGTATAAAATACCCTATATTGTAAAATAATACAGCACTGGGTAATTTGTTTATATTACACTTGTGTTACCATAGCAACTATAGTATTACCACAACTGATCAATTGAAGTTCTTTACTGTAGTAGGCTACTGTTCAAAACACAGTACATGCCAATATACGTGTTCAGGGGCCCTGTGGCACAGCTTTCCTCAAAATGAAGAGGATGACATGGAAAATGTCCTCCACAATCTCATCAGTAAAGTGGAAGCCAGCAGACACTAGTTTACTTTATTTTAGCTGCCATGATAAAATGAGATTGATAGTGAGATTTATTTGAAGAGTGAATAGTACAGTAGGCTATAATACCTTATCAAGTGTTTCCTTATTTTTATCACAGTTACATTTCCGCTTGCATTAGTTTTTGTTTAAATGCTTTTAAAATAAAATGTATTCTTTACACCCAACATCTATTCCAGAGGTGCCTTATAGTGGTGTAAACCCCTTTACAAGGGGTGTTACCCCTGTGTAAACTCTAGCCACCCCTGTGGCCAACCCGATATGATTTTGCTGTTGACATTATTTATTTAAATCTACTTACATAAATGCAATACAATGCAATATTTCAATAAATAAATAGCAGCCACTAAATTATTGTGGATTGATTGGTGCCACTGACGTAGCTGGCCTCTTCTGGCCCCCCTTAAGCAAATTTTCAGGGGGGCACCACTGGTCTATTCTCTGTCTTTAAGTGTTTGAAACTGAAAATATCTCATCATATAAAACAACCAAAAATGTTATGGTTTATTAGATTAAACATTTAATATATAAGTCTATTCTAGTATTTTGGTTATTGTTATTAAACAGTGCAGCAATATGAATCATATCAAAAAGCATGAAAGGAAGAGGGAACACGACACAAATTGTGAGTTTGCATATAATCTCTGAGAGCGCTCAAGAAAATTTGTGTGTGAGCAGTGCATATTTGAGAGCAAGAGAAAATTTGAGAAGTCGCAATCAGTTTTGTCCACAAACAGAGGAAATCCGTGCACGAGCATCACACAAGGTAGAGAGCAAAGCTCTTCAACGTTATGTGAAGAAAACAACTTTATTGTTTGTATGAAGTAGCCTACTTCATTAACAATATGTGCTACCATTTTACATTGCTGCTAGACAGATTTGCAACTCCATCTCTTTAGCACACACGAGATTCAATTGACAAAATTCCAATTTCACTCAATTTAACTTTGCAGCATATACAGGAGTTGGTCTACTGCTACCACATTGAGGTTATGTAATTTTGGTTAATCACAAGTTGATCACCGAAGACATAACATAGCACAACTAAACTTAATGAATTAGACAGCAGTAGACCTGCAATTTCTGTGTGATGTGAGGCAAAATGGAGTCTTTTTTTGGTGGAACTCGTTCTTGTGCATTATGCTGTGGAGACGAGACGCAGCACTGTTCAGTACTTTTTCAGAAAATTGCATTTGTATTTTTATATATCTGAGCGATGTTCTTTCATAAAAAAAGGTTTGTTTAATTAATACAGATCTTACAACCATACCTAATCTGTATATATTTTATTTTTCTGTTAAAAAGACTCGAAAAGACTCGAAAATCAAACTGCAGGACTTTGGACTTGACTTGAGACTTGTTGCCTTTGACTCGGGACTTGACTCGGGACTTGCCTGTCTTGACTCGGGACTTGACTCGGGACTTGAGGGCAATGAATTGAGACTTACTTGTGACTTGCCAAACAATGACTTGGTCCCACCTCTGGTTTAATCACTTGCTTCTCGGACACACATACTGTAGCCTACTCTAACGACCAGTAAGCAGATCTAATTTCTAATTTAAATATGTAAATCCTATTCATATAGTTTAAAGTTAACATTTAGATTTCAAAGATATACAAATAAGACTTATATACATGCATTATATTTCAAAACTTATCAAACAGAGTTATATTTTAATATTATGACATAGAGTATAAACTATAATTAAGACGTCCAAGAAACATGTGCAGGTTTTGATGAATAGGCCACTTTATGATAATACTTTACATTTAAGTACAGCAGTTTTCTTTTAACTTTTTAAGAACAGTGCCAATTTAAATTAACTTTTAAAATCACATTTTAATTTAAACATTGACATTTTATTCATTTATTTTTTTTTTTACCTGTAAGTGTGTTATTGTTCAAACTAATGTGTTTAAAGTGGCTGACAATAATAAATATTCATAATTATAAGAATTAGTCTGTAGTTTTGTAGTAAGCTGTAGCTGCTTAGTTGGGCCTACTATGTATTTCAATACCAGTCATTATGGTGGTACTTGGAGAGGCTTTTTTTTTCTGAGGTGGTACTTGGTGAAAAAAGTTTGAGAACCACTGTTCTAGAGGAACAAGATCCTGGCTCTGCAACTGTATATCGCACAAACCTCATATCTCTATTTTTTTTTTTTTTTATCACAGTTGACATGCTTTAAATACATCTTGCAACATTGTTGATATTGTGGCCAATCACATTTGCACAATTGCTATTAAGTAGACTTCTGCTGGCTTTAAATTGACTTGTTGCTAAAGCATCTCTTGACATCATTTTATTACATCATAGGCACGATGACCTCAGATTATTAAATGCTTTTGTAGTTATCATTACATTAACTTGAGTTAAAATAACTGAGGTTAACAAACGGAACCTTACTGTACAGGTACAGTTGAAGTCAGAATTATTAACCCCCCTGAATTATTAGTACTTTTCAAGACACTTCTTTACAGCTTAAACTGACATGTAAAGGCTTAACTAGATTAATTAGGTGAACTAGGCAGGATAAGGTAATTAGGCAAGTTATTGTATAATGATGGTTTGTTCTGTAGACTACAACAAAAAAAAATATAGCTTTAAAGGGCTAATATTTTTTTACCTTAAATGGTTCATAAAAAAATAAAAACCACACTTTTTTCTACTCGGCTGAAACCGAAACTTTCTGAAAACTCTAGCCAATGTGAAGATTTTCCAAAAACTCCAGTTACAGTGTGTTCTTGTGGATGCTACGACTGAAGTTTTCTCCTCATGACATCAGTGTGCATGCTGTTTTCTTCTTTCTGATTCTGCCAACACAACTTTGCTCACACCAAATGCGGAAAATACAAATTCCGCACGTTTGTGGCAAACATGTTGCATACTACATTGTTCGACTACTCAACTGTATTCTGCCTCTGTTTTCATTGCATTGACTTGTTTATAATTTACTCATGAAAATACTTGTGAAAATTTCCCATTTGGTGTGAACTGAGCATAAAAGTATCATTATCGCAGCCTTTTGGTTTGCCATGGGCTTCCTGCTCACAGTGCATTTGGCATTTTCATGTGGATGGAGATTTTAAAAAATGAAAGTGGGAAAAACTTCCTTTATAAAAATACAGGCGTATGTGTACACTGCCTATAAATAATCACAGAATTGTTAATGTCGTGGGCCAGATGAACATATGATAATGCTAATGTTAATACTTTGTCTCAAATCTGTGATAAATATGCAACCTCATATTTCAAGAGTTGACCACAATTTCAAGTTTTGTTAGAACTGGCATTTCATGTATAAATTGATAATTTATTGTAATTGTAGCTTTATATATAAACCTCAGCTTTTTGCTATTTTGACACTCATGTTTTCATTTATTAGTCTTATGTGCTGTGATGTGAATCTATTGCACTTGCAACTTTATACTAATTTTTTGTAACTGTAACTCTTCTTGTAATTGCAACCTCATATTTCACATTTCAAACAGCACATCTAAAAACTGCAACAGTTACAGTACATTTGTGATTTTATGACAAAACTGTAACTATTCCATTTCCCACTTTATACGTCATATTGACAGATCGATCGCAATCATGGCTTTTCTTCAAAATTGTAAGTGTTTATCTAAAAAAGTGACCTTGTATCTCACAGTTGTGACTTTGTATATTAATTTATGGATTGGTTTGTGCATTTGTCAGCATAATCGGCCAATCAATGCACTTGTCAAAACACCACGTCTCAGTCAAGTGCTCCATTAAAAAAGAACACACACTTTGAGGAAAGCCTGAGGACTCTGAGGTCTATTCATTAAGACTGGAGAGCTTTGACAGGGTCGTGACTGAGAGGCCTTACGCTGCTCTTTGAATGTCTAATCAAGCTACGCTTCTTCCTCTGTGTAAAACACTGGCTAATGGCGAATAATGGCGCTCCGTCCCATCAAAGGTCGGCCTACTGTGACCCTCAAAAGGAACCAGATCCTGGCTCTCCGTTAATTACACCTCAGGTTCATTAGAATTGCTCGTCTCGGCCTCTGACCTTATCCGGCTTTATTGCAACGGTTACTCAAAAAAAGAAAACAAAGTTGATCCTTCCAAACCAAGAGCCCAGTAAAGGCCCTATTTAATCAATCAGGTCATTAACAGATGCAGTTAAAGAAAGAGAGAGAGTGTGTGTGTCTGGAGTGGATTTAAAGTGCGACTTCATCCTTCACTTTGATGACGTGTGGGGCGGCCGGAGGAGGAGGGTGGCCATTATCTGCGCTCATGTATTGATCGGGACCCCGGAGCTGTGAATTAACACCTGCAAGAAAAAGTAGGAATTTAAAGTGTAATTGCTTAGCGCTCTTAATCTGTGCTGGAAGTGATCGATTGAGTGACGTTGGGAAAACATGCCAGGGCTCCAGAGTTCACCAGGAGATTCTAGTAGTGTTTTATGAAATTTAGATAAAATCAAGGAGTTGATTGTTTGCAGAAAAATATATCAACATTTTTTTTGTTTTTTTACAGATAATATGTTTAGAATTAATTAAACAATAACATGAAAACAAATGTGAATGCAATATCTTAACTTTTTTAACTATGTGTAACCCTGCAATAGCCAAAAATACATTGTATAGGGTCAGATTTTTATTTTTATTTATTTTTATTATTATTTATTTTTTATTTTTTTATGCAAACAATTATTTGAATAAGTACAGATCATGATATTACTGTAAAATACATGTTTAATTGGTATTTTGCATTGCTAAGGACTTGGCACCACCTTGGTTTTCTCAGCATTTTGATTTTGATTTTTACTCTCAGATTACGGATTTTCAAATAATTGTATCTTGGCCAAAAACATTCCTATCCCAACAAACCACACATCAATGGAAAGCTTATTTACTTCTAATATTATTTTATTTAGGTGATGTACACATCTCAATTTCAAAAAATGTACCCTTACAACTGGTTTTGTGCTCCAAGGTCACATTTACATACAAAATTAAAGTGTTTTATATCATGATCATGTATTTATGTAAAAATTATTACTAAATTACTTATTTATTACATTAAAATAGATTTTAAGGTACACTATAACATTTAAACAAAATTTTAATTTTATACTTACTTTAAATATTTTATTTTATTGTTCAGTAAGACCATATACAGTAACTATACCATGTATTTCGTTTACAGTATAATATTATAATCATATACAGTAATTGTTGTAGTTGCATTGAAAATCTACATATGAGTGTGTGCCAATAGCCTCAGGCCTGTGCACCAACATCCAGTGGCATTGCACTTTGGGTGTTTAAAGTTTGAGCCCCGGCTTGTGGATTATTCCCGAACCCTGTTGTATACCTGTCAGGGTTATTTATTCACTTATTTTACAGCCCTAAATGAGAAAAAGACAGGATAGTATGGAAATGCAAATAAAAGTGATTTCTGAATTTACTTTGACTTGTATTTCCTTCCAGACAATATGTACAAATATTTCATATTTTCTCTGGTCAGCTTCATTTCATTTGTAAATATGCTTTTCTGTCATTCAGACCTGCAAGACATTCCAAAAAGAGTTGGGACAGGAGAAATTTAGGGCTAGTAATCAGGTAAATTGGTCGAGAAACAACATTGACTTCTCTGGGCTCAGAGGCATCTGGAATGGACCATCACACAGTGGAAATGTGTACTGTGGTCAGATGAATCAGTGTTTGGGGTATTTTTATTTATTTTTTTTTTTTTTTGAGAAATGGATGCTGTGCGCTCCAGACCAAAGAAGGGAAGGATCATCCAGTCCAAAAGCCAGGGTCTGTCATGGAATAGGGTTGTGTTAGTACCCTTGGCAAATGTAACTTTTACTTCAGCATTGGCACCATTAATGCTGAAAAGAGATTTTGGAGCCCAATATGCTGCCATCTTTTCCAGGGACGCAAATACATGTTTCAACAAGACAATACAATACCGCATTGTGCACACATTACAAAGTTCTGGCTGCAGAGGAATAGTATACAGGTACTAGACTGGCCTGCCTGTAGTGCCGACCTGTCTCCAATAGAGAATATGTGGTGCATTTTGAAGTACAAAATGCGACAATGAAGACCCTGTACTGTTGCCTACCTTGAGACTTGTTTGAAGGAAGAATGGGAAAAAAAATTACACCTTAAACCCTCCATCATTTGGTGTCTTCAGTCTCTCTTTTAAGTGTTGACAATGGCAACATTACAGAGTGGTAAACGCTTTACTGTTCCAATGTTGTTGTTTTTTAAATGTGTTGCAAGAACCAAAATTGAATCAGGTTTTTTATTAAAAAAAATAATAATAATTCACATGGAGCACATTGAATAATGTTTGTTGTATTGTCAGCAATGAAATACAAGAGGAAGTATATTTAGAAATCACTGCTTTCATTTTTTCATTTGTGTTTTCCATACTGTACCAACTTTTTCTGTTTTGAGGTTGTATTTATTTATTTATTTATTTATTTATTTTTTATGTCTTTGGCAAGATTGCACAATGCCATACCATGTTTTGAATTTTCTATCAAGTCTCCTCAAGGTGCTTTGTTCCACATATGCCTGACAGATACTCTATCAATCTTAGTTTTGCTTCTGAATGACCCTGTGCATGTGTGTCTAAGTCTCACCTCTACATCAGTGATGGACAACATAGTGTGATGTTAATGAAAGGCCCTTTGACAAGTTGATTTATTTAACACCACCCCTGACAGGCGACATTGTCTCATACCTGACAGTCCTGCCAACCCGCCTGCTGCTCAGGTCACAGATCGACAAGCATTTCACAAGACCTACACCTGCTCCAATAACGCAGCACTTACTCTGAACACAACTACAAACCATTACCCACAAAAGTGATCTCAAAGCAGCCTAAAAGAGTCTTCCTTTACCTCCAGTTTCTGCAAATCAGCGACTGTAAGAAGACAGATGACCAGGAAAGTGAGACCTGGGCCCCATGGGTCCTGCTCTGCTCCAATAATCCACTTTTACTTTCCCTCTCCTGGGAGGAAACACTATCCTGCTGAGGCTACAATGGCAGAAAAGTTGCTGAAACTGTGAGTTTGTGATGGTCGGGAGGACCTGGAAGAGGGCAAGATGCCGGAGGGGACCATATAAGGATCAAGGCCCGGTGTCTTCAGGCTGAGAAGGTCACCTGAACGAGGTTTGGCGTTCATCCAGACAGATAAAAGTCTGAGAGCAAAAGCACTGACCCCCGTGTCCTCTCTGGTGAGCTCTCTTCTGCTCGCCAAGTCTGTGCTGGAAAGAGAATAAGAGAGAGAGAGCCATCTGTCAGACAGGTCAAACACCGGCTCACAGACGTCACACCATTTGTCTTACTTTGACTCTGCTGTATCCACACATTTAAGGACGAGCAGTAAATGCTGAAAGCTTCTTCTGGATTGTTGAGGAATTTGGAGAAAATCCCTTAGCATTTAGTCTCTGTGCAAATAAAATAACAAATATAGCTAAATATTCAATTCAGTTTAATTCATTATTATTTGTATAGCGCTCTTACAATGTGGATTGTGTCAAAGCAGCTTCACATAGAAGATTATAGTGAATTGAAAATGTTAGTTCAGTTTAGTTCAGTTCAGTTCAGTGTGGTTTAATATTTAAAATTGAGAGTCCAACACTGAAGAGCAATCCATCAATGCGCTTTTCAAAATACAGATTAAATCATTCAGAATCATTTAAATGCTAAAAGAATTTAGTAACAATAATAATATTTTAATACGCTAAACAGAAATGGTGCTGAATAGCACTTAAAGTGGTTCATTGGCTTGCAATCATAAGGAAACCTCTTTATGTATTATACAGCACCTTTGTCAAATAGAGCTACAGTATGTACCACACAACCATAAGAGATTTCAGATGTATTACTCCAATATCATATAATTTGTTATGATTGACAATTTACTACAATGGTAAAAGATCTTTTTAATCGCTTTAATGCTATTCTAAAATCAAAAATTCTAGTGGGAGGCAATAACAATTTTTTTATGGGGGCTTTGGGGGTAAGGAGATAGAGGACCATATTATCTTTAGAAAGCACAATGTATTTTCATGTTGTTTTAAAACATTTCCCGAGCTATACTAAATGCCCTGGTATATTTAAGTTTAAAAATGATAAGTGATGGTATACAGTGATTCCTTGTTATAGCGTGATTTACTTTTCCTGACCTCACAGTTTCGCTCATTTTTATTTTATTTTTGGTTTAATTTGACATGCTTCTTTCTACAGCACATTGTGTTCTGCGTCCTGATTTAGCACATTGTGTTTTATGTTTTGACTGGCTGTAGACCATTGTCAATGAATCTGCTCCGTTCCGTGTCTCTTGTACAGTACAGAATGCGGTCAGACGTCAAACGTACATAAATCTTCGATCACTAGCAGTGTGACTCTGAAGTTCTGTACTGTGTGTTTGCCAGTTTCCTTCCAAAAATTTAGACCAAACATTCTCCACCGTCAAAGGCACCTGCGGTAGCATCCAAAAAGCAGAGGAAGATACTAGCCATAGCACAATAATTTGAACTTCTGGACATGCTAAAGGAAGGTAGAAGTAACGTGGCTGTAGGGTGCAATTTGGCAATAAATAAATGAAAATCAAATGGTTTTAATCTTTAGACTTATTCTATAATACTGGACTCATTTTTCTATGAATGTTTGAACTTTGAACGTTTTTAAACCAGAGAGAAAAGTGTGAGAATGTTAAAGCCTGTCAGACAAAAGTGTATAAAAAATGTGTAGTGAGGGGTAAAACATCAATAATAATTGTAAACAATAAAGCTGACTAGTTTGTGGATTTCGCCTATCGCAGGCTATTTTTAGAACGTAACTCCTGTTAAAAACGAGGGACCACTGTACTACCACTGTACTGTTTTTTAAACAAATGGTTGAAAAACATGTTGAAATAGTTGCTTAAGGAGAAAAAATTAACACCACCAAAACTTCACTTAAAAAGATTTAAGTACTCTTTACTCTAAACTTCACTCTAAAGATCTATACAGTGGCTTAACATGGTTCATTTGTGTAGTAGTGGTGCTGTATAATATAGGGTTGTCATGATACTGACATTTTTAAAACGTCCTATTTCCGTGAACATTTAAGCATTGTGAAGCACATTCTTAAACACCGCTGATTTGCCATTGTGTTCATGTGCTCAACAGAAATGACTGTATCAGGTCATCGGTTCACCGAACTCACCATTGTTAACTGCGTGGAACCACAGATACAGGGACACTGGAGCGCTTTGAAGCCGCCAATCATCAATGGATCCCCCGTATGTCAGTTTAAAGACAAAACAGTGATGTGACTTTGAAATTATCCAGTGTCCCTGTATCTGTGTTAACACTCAGTAAACAGCCGTAAGTTTCAATAGTATCTGGATGCAGCCTTTATGATGTAAGCTGAGAATGCATCACTCAGCGATCCAATGATAGACACAATGAACTCAAATGCAGCTAGTGACATCCCTGTGAGGGGTTGGGTTGGGGGTGGGGTTAGGTGGGGCCATTAAAAAGCCTCTGATGCAGCCCAGATTGCACTGCACCTGGTCTGCATCCAGACCCCTCTCGTAAGTTTGGTGAACTGATGACCTTCACGGCCAACCAGTAATTTGTGTTGAGCTTGTAAACACAATGGCGAATCAGCGCTGTTTAAGAATGTGCTCCACATCGCTTAAATGTTCACGGGAAATGGACGTTTAAATTTCAATATCGATTGGTATCGAATTGCAGTGTTGTGACAACCCTATTTTAATTACTCCAAAAAACTGCTGAAAAACCATATTGGGTTTAACAAGTACTTTGTAAAGTTATTATATGTGTTTATTACAGTATATCAGCACTTTTGGAACATTTTCAGCGTATAACTGTTGGATAACCAAGTTTGACCTTACAGTAAATAATATATTCCAAACAGTCCACGTGTGCACATATGTTACTGTGGAGCTGTGGACAAAATTGGAGAGACAACTTCAAAAATGAATTCTCTGGATCTTCATTAGGTACATGACTTTGGTAAAATGTTCATTGGTTAATTTTAGCTATACAGACAACATGTCTTCACAACTCCAATATAAACTATCTATACTTGTACGCACCCATTTTGTTGTTTTCTCATATTTATTGTGTATTAATTGCAAATGCAATTATAACTTTGATCTGCTTGCTTATTTATTTATTTTATTTATTATCCCAGTGTTGTAAATTTACAATCCATCTATTCACCCAGTAGCCCGAGTGCTGTGCATTCAATTTATTTTGGTACACATTTCATCCTCCCAGTTTGGCCAGAGTTTTAATCTGTGTTTCAGTGCTTCCATCATTGCTCTGTTCTGGGGAATTGATTTCTTTTTTTTTTTTTTTTTTTTTTTGCTTTTTGCAGGTATTACTTCACTATTTTAAAATGGCTGCAAAATTTAGAGTGTCTGAATATAAATCCTTCACAGCCTGCTAATGAAAAAGAGGCTTGTCTGTTCCTTGGGCTCTCTGACATTACATTTGAGCACGATCACCCTGTGGCAAAACACCTGTGCAATATCTGCTCTCAAAAGAAATGCTACATTTTGTGTCGAGCGTGTCGTTCTGCGTTTCACATCTATTTTTCACAGCTTTACCACGTTTGACCACTCAGGTGGGCGTTCCCATTCATTTTCCTGTGAAAACATGCCATATATGTGATGTACGAAAACCCATTGCATGGTGAATTTTTACCTATTACACATTGATACGATATAAAGGCTGGTTTGACACTCTTTCCAAATGTGATTTTATTTCTTTCATAGCTTGTGGGTTACATAAGGTTGTCTGAAGTTGACCGAGTTATGATTTGTTGAAATAAATCTTTTAAATAAAAATTTAAATAACAGTACAGCTAGCATTGAAGCATATAGTTCATCTTCATCAGAACCCTCTCCATCATTCGTTCCTGATGTGAAATCATTAGGGTTGGGCATCTAAGCTATAATGCCGATCCGATACGCATCTCGATACAAAGAATACGATCCGATATATTAGCGATACATTTATGACATATTGCGATGCGACACGATACGATTCACACCCATATCAAGATACAATGCGATAATTCAGCACTAACTAATTAAATCAAGTTTATGAGGTTATGTAAAAGAGGATGCTGTGCCATTGAATGAGTTTGATTATTTATTAACCAAGCAAAACCAAGACTTTTTTTACAAACTGGCTTTTCTCTCAGAGCCAGAGTGTCAGTTTACAGTAGAGGGCCATTTTAGAACCTATAGCACATATTATTTAAGTATTTTCAAGATAAACAGAATGTATAAGTGCAATATATATTAAAATATATATATTTGCACTCTTTCAACATAAAGGATTAGCATTGCACAACAAGAATTGTGAATTAACTTTTCAACTATGAAAACAAGTTTTACAAAGATATATTTTGCCACTGATTATTCAAAACTTAAGGTCGTGAACTAGCAGTGTTATGCTGCGTTGAAACATCACTGTCACTGTAAACAACAGGCTAATAAAAATATAACAAACCAGCAATCTTCTTGCTGTGAGGTGGTCAAACTACCCACTGTGCCACCGTGACAGCCATTATTTTTATCATTATTATTATTAATATTATTATTATTATTATTATAATTAAATAAAAATTAACAGGAGGAGGTGTTTAAAACCGCCTAGTGCGGCAGTATAGAGAGGGCGGCGTACGCAACACCCAGTTATATCCGCGCATAGGGTGGCAGAATAGAGGTCCGCGACACCCGCGTGTCCTCAGTTATATCCGCGCATAGGGAGGCAGAATAGAGGTCCGCGACACCTTCGCGTCCTCAGTTATATCCGCGCATAGGGTGGCAGAATAGAGGTCCGCGACACCTGCGCGTCCTCAGTTATATCCGCGCATAGGGCGGAAGAATAGAGGTCCGCGACACCCGCGCGTCCTCAGTTATATCCGCGCATAAGGCGGCAGAATAGAGGTCCGCGACACGTCACTTCATTTTCATAACCGGTCACTTTCGTTTTCACATTGGGGTTGAGGGCGGCTTAATCGTCCTCTGCCTAGAGCAGCAGTTCAGCTTGCTCCGGCCCTGCAGATGAACAATGCAAACATCCGTTATTGGCATAGAGCTCACAAAACTTTTGCGCATGGAAAAAAAAACTTGCAATGCTTTTCTCACTACTTTTGGAGCTGGTAGCTACAGTTCAAGCAGTGCGAAAGCCGGGGATGTAGGAACACTGGAAGATGCTTTCACAACAACACCGTGGCGCCGCTTCAAGTGAGATTTCAGATTACTCGTACTGCCCGCGTATTTTATAGATGCGCGGCACATTTTGCAAATTGCATCTGTCCTGTCAAGTCGTCCATCCTTAAATCCATAATGTTGCCATACTTTAGATTTAAAACTCAGTGGGGAATAAAATGTTTGTTTTGCTTCTCGCGCTTTCTGAGGGCGCACCACTAGCTTCATCCGCACACCTGATACACTGAGTTGTAGTGTAAGTGTACACATCCGCATATCCGTTGCTAAGGCTTACTTTATGTAGGTTGATTAAATTATGCGCCAAAAACAGGTTGACAACACTTGTTAATAAATAAAAAATACATTCTATATTAAAAAAATAAGCTGTATCTCGGAAAAACCGATGCATCTCGCAAAAACCGATGCATCTCGATTTGCTTCCAAAATTTCATTCATCCTCTGCTGCTCAACCGATGCACTCGCATCGTGCACGCACATGACAGCGTATCGATACATATCGATTAATCTTCCCATCCCTAGAAATCATCTATTATAACATCATTCAGGGCATTGATATCACAAGGATTGTACAGATGGAGCCGAGTAAGATCAGTTACTGTAAGTGAGAACATTTCAAACTTTATATTAATTAAACTGTATTATATTACTAATGACTGGTAGAAAACGGCATAATTGCACTGGAATTCAATTGATTTCAATGTTCAATGTTGTTAACAATTGCGGCTACAAATGTGACAGTTAACGTTTTTTAGATGTGCAGGCAGTACATTATGTAAACTAACATAGGTAAATGTAACAGTAAAACATTTTAAATTGGGACATGGAGTGGAGTTGACCGGGATGACCTTCAAGTCTGGCAAGGAATGGTTACAGAAATCAGGTAAAACGAAGGCAAAAAAAAAAAAGAATAAATAAATAAAAAAGCCGTTGCGGCCAAAACGGCTTTTCTATTTCTAGATTACTTTTGATAACACTGTCTATTGGGTTTAGGGAAGGGTATGGGTGGGTGGGTGTGTGGGTCAGTCAACAGCAAGCAGGTCTGGTCGACTGAAGTGTACATTGCACCCTCTGGTGGATTTATGCAAGAAGAGGATGCGCGAGATGAATTTGTGATAATCTAAAAGCGTACAAAGCGGCCACTGGTGGACTTGGAAAAACAAAAACTTGTTTATTTAAAAAAAAATGTTTAATTATATAGCGCTTTTTGCAATGTAGATTGTGTCAAAGTAGCTTGACATAGTTCTAGTAAAGTCCCTTGGGTTACATATTTTACTGTCTTCAGAAATGTAGACGGGGTACGTGTACACAATGAGCCTGTGTTGCAAATAAGCTTTCAAAGACAAGAAAACAAATGCAGCTGGCCACAATTCTGACTGGTAGGATTAAATAGGTTGTGATGGAAAGCTATGAGTGATTTATTCATTCATTCATTCATTTTCTTGTCGGCTTAGTCCATTTATTAATCCAGGGTCGCCACAGCGAAATGAACTGCCAACTTATCCAGCACGTTTGCAGCGAATGCCCTTCCAGCCACATCCCATCTCTGGGAAACGTCCACACACACACACACACACACACACACACACACACACACACACACATACACACACTCATACACTACAGACAATTTAGCCTACAATTTACAAAGACAATTTACAGAACAAAGAAAATGTACCTAACAAAGACAATTTACCCAGTTCACCAGTACCACATGTCTTTGGACTGTAGGGGAAACTGGAGCACCCGGAGGAAACCCACACGATTGCAGGGAGAACATACCAACTCCACACAGATACGCCAACCGGGACGAGGTTCGAACCAGCGACCGAGCGACCTTCTTGCTGTGAGGCGACAGCACTACCTACTGTGCCACTGCTTCGCCCCTATGAATGATTTATATATATATCATTATCATTATCATTATATGCATCTCTCAGGTTAAATCTTTATGGGGCTATTTACATATTTTCTCCAAAACCATGTTGAAAACGGGACGCTCGATTCCTCCTTTACCATTTGAAATGCATTTTTGAATTCACGATCCTCTACTGTTTGTCTTTGCTGAGGCCACCATCAGCAGTTTCTACAAACGCGTGCCATGGTCATTTTTCAAAATAGTTCAACTTTTGCTACTGTGTGGATTAAAACTGAACGTGTGTAGTTGTTACTTGGGGTTTGGTTTAAGAGTAGAGTTATATGCTGGTGTTTAACTGCATTGCTTTAATGCATTTCTGCATTGGGCTCTCACATACTTTCTGCTACTTCATAACCGTGGTTGGCATTTTTCTCTGTCTCTCGCTGAACCCAGTCGACCAATAACAACAGACTAGGTTATAAGACCAATCACAGCAGATTAGCCTCACGCAAAGGAGGGGTTTGGGAACAAATGAATCGCTGAATGGTTATGGGAGTCGTTGGGATAATTAGGTAAAAATAAATGCATATTATAAGACAAAGAGTTTTTTTTTTTAACCTTTTTTGACATGCATATCAGCATGTTGTTAGAGACCCCCAAGACCAAAAAGGCTTTTCATAATGCATAATATCAGTTTTTTAATAGTGCCATGTGTGTTGTGCAATACAATAAGAACACAATAAGAACATTGTATTTATTTCTTTGATGTAAGTGCTTTGTAGTTAAAGCCACTTAATATAAAGTGAGACAAAACAAAAAAAAGTTACATTCTACCTATTTTGGGACCTCCCTGAAAACATCCCAGCATAACATTGTATGGGTTTTCCCAGATAACATATTGTCATATTTTTAGCACTATATCAACAAAACTAATTTCTTTGAATAACAAACTGCAGGTGTTCGTCCTGCACAACAACAAAATCGCCATGTATACTTAACCTAGAAAGATGGTGGACACACACCTGCTGACCGCTAATTGCTTTGTGATTAAGACGGTACACAGGAAAGCGGAGCTGTACAGAAGCATGTCAGGTAAAGTTAGAGGAAGAGCCTGTGCTAATAATCACTCTCCATCCTGCTCACACCAGAGGGAGTTCAGTGTTTAATGAACCTTGGGCAAGTGTGAGCACCACACACGAGAATGAGGAATTAGGGGACAAAGCACACAGTCAGGGTTTTGCTATCTGTCGCGTCTGTTAGGCTCAAATCTGCAGGATATGGCAGATTATTCAAATTGTACCGCGTTGACATTTTCTGATTTAGTTTTTAGAGTGCTTTATACATTGTTGTATTTGAGGAACAACATAGCAACACATATATAATATTAAAGGGACAGTTCAGCCAAAGTGAAAATTCTGTATTTTTTTCGCTTGTGACTTGTTTCAAACCAGTTTGGGTTTTATGATTTGTTAAACACAAAATACTTTTTTGAAGAATATTAGAAACTGGTAACCAAGTGTTTGTTTTTGTCTTGTGTTTGTCAATAATAGTGGTCAAAAAAGTATACCTTTTAAAATGACAATAAAGTGTATTTTGTGGTCTTTTAATGTCATAATCTTGTTCTACATATGCTTGGGGAAAAATTTACAAACTTATACTATGAAATTTTAGTAGGTGTCATCTAGGTCTGAACAATATATGGTTTGAGCAACGATATCGCAATGTGCGTATGTGCAATAGTCACATCACAGAATTTGATTATTTATTAAAGATTAAAAGATCAAGATATTCCTTCAGTTTCTGTTCGGCTTAGTCCCTTTATTAATCCGCGGCCGCCACAGCAGAATGAACCGCCAACTTATCCATCACGTTTTACGCAGCGGATGCCCTTCCACCTGCAGCTCATTTCTGGGAGACATCCACAATCACTCATTTACACTCATACACTACAGACAATTTAGCTAATTCACCTGTACTGCATGTCTTTGTACTGTGGGGGAAACCGGAACACCCGGAGGAAACCCACGCAAACTCCACACAGAAACTCCAACTGACCCAGCCAAGGCTGGAACCAGCGACCTTCTTGCTATGAGGCAATAGCAATACCTACTGCGCCACTGTGTCACCAGATGAAGATATTTTTAGATATTATATTTAAAAATGATTTATAAATTGATGACTATATTTTTTTATGTTTGATTGTTCAATTTATTTACTTGAATACTGCTAGACACCCCTGTTTATTTATCTTTTATTTTATATGCTTTTATATTGCTCTTTTTATTTCTATATGCTTGTATTATGCAGATCACTGCATAGAAGAAAAATTATCATCCTCGTCGATGTAAATTAATAAAAAAAACAATATTCTAAATAGAGCTATACAAATCATCTAATGAAAATTATAGACATATCACAATATACAGTTGAAGTCAGAATTATTAGCCCCCGTGAATTATTAGCTCCCCTGTTTATTTTTTTCCCCAATTTCTGTTTAACGGAGAGAAGATTTTTTTTTCAACACATTTCTAAACGTAATAGTTTTAATATCTTATTTCTAATAACAGATTTTTTTAATCTTTGCTATGATGACAGTAAATAATATTTTACTAGATATTTTTTGCAAGACACTTCTTGGGGGTGGGGGGGGGGGGTATTAATAATTCTGACTTTATCTGTATAATCGCAGCAAAACTAAATATCTCAATGTCAGATTTTTTCAACATCTTGCATCCTTATCACCCTGCATGACCTGCATGCACCTTATGACTAGTTATTCTCTAAAGCTAAGCAGGGTTGAGCCTGGTCAGTACGAGAGACCACATGGGAAAACTAGGTTACTGTTGGAAGTAGTGTTAGAGAGGCCATCAGGGTGCCCTTATTATGTTGTCTGTGTGAGTCCTAATGCCCCAGTATAGCGAAGGGGACACTGTACTGTCAATGAGTGCAGTCTTTTGGATGATATGTTAAACCAAGGTCCTGACCCTTACCCAACATGGCCTCCTTTGCCCCTTACCCAACATGGCCTCCCAAATCATCCCTATCCAAGTGGATGCTGCACACAGGTGGTGGTGGCCCCCTCATGAATGTGAAGATCTCTGTGTGTATGGCCATACATGATAAATCTGCTATATAAATACACATTACATTACATTACATTACATCCTTGGTGTCATCTGTAAATCATAAATATTTAATAAAATGTAATCTACAAACATCTAACATTTTTATTAGGGAAAATGAAACAATATTGTTTATAGTTAATGTTTACACTCAAAAAATAGTTTTTCTTGCTCGTTCAAACTATTTATTTTAACTGAGCTAAAACAACACGACTCTTGAGATTTCATTGGGACAACTTTTTTATGTTCAGTCCATATAAATTTGTTAAAAGTGTTAAGTTAACTTAATCAATTTGTTTTGGGACAACACAAATGAATTGTGTGGAACCCTGCACTTTTTTACAGTGTATATTTTAGCTATACTTCCTAAACCTTTTTTTTTTTTCAGAAGGAAAAACTTGAAGTTTTCAGAAGGATTCATAATTTTTTGTTGTAGATTTTTCCTGTTTATTGTTGATGTAAATTAAATTGTTGATATGGTCTGTGTATATGAGTAACATTAAGTTGATGTAGCTCTTTATTTACTCTCTGATGTTCAGTCATGTTTATTTCACTCTATAACATATGAGCAAGAGATTTTCAGTTCACTCACACATTACAACATGTGCGTTAACTGAAGCGCTCACAATAAGCTGTCACACCGCATTAAAGTGGCAAAACAACATTTATTGCTTTATTTCATATTCAATTAGGCATATTTAGAAAGCTAATGCTCTTTTGTAAAAACGGTAGAAAATAGTTAACATTCAAGAATATTCTCTGTGAAAAATAAGCTATATTGTATGGAGAATTCAGAACACCACTGGTGGCCAATAATTAAATACAAGTTCTACATAATGCAGTATAAATATACTGCAAATGTCATCTAGTTGATGGAACTTGGATTTAACCCCGGCTTTCTCACTTGAACAGCTGTACCAAAAGTGCAAGCTGAGTTTCTAGACTTCACAGAGAAGTGAGAAATGTACAATAAGGATTTCAACAAGACTCTGAATCTGCTGTTAAAATGTGAAGGATGTAAAGCAGTGAGCTAAAGAGTGTGTTTGTGAGGAGAATGGAGTCCGCCTCTGCTTGGATTTAGCTGAAGGTAGTGAGCGAGGATTGCGCTAAGACTTTATATTGATTAATTTTTACCTTTTAACCTTGGTGACAGACAGCGAAGCTAGTGTTCGGAATAATGAAATCTAAGTTGGACTTTTCACCTTCAAATCCCAAACAATTTAGCTCTGAAAATCCTCTTCACTGCAGAGGGAACGAGAACAGTTGACAGTAGAAAAAGAGCGTTTGTTGGTTGACTTGAAGAGAAAGTTCAACCTAAATTAAACTCCTGTCAACATTTACTCTCCTGTGTGCCGTGACAAACCTGTAGGACTTCTGTGGAATAAAACGTTCTGAGAAATGTCAATACAATGGAAGTGCACTTTTGAAAATAAAAGTTCTTTACTGGCATTGATGGTTCCATGAACATCCACAGAACAATAACACAGGTTACAGTGGCTACCAAAAAGTTTCTACCGATTCTTTGAATGTTTTTTACATAAATACTGTGTCCTAACAAAGGATATTTTAGTAAAGAAGACCAACATTATAACTGTTGGAATAAAACTATTAAAATAAAACTTCAAAAATATGTTACGATTCGCTCACTCACAAAAGCAGAGATCTCAGGAATTATCAAAAACACGTATTCATTTACAGAAAACACTTACAACAGGAACTGGAACATCAAAACACAGGCAGTGGAAAGACTTTTGACAATACAATACCGGACAACTAATAAACTGAACTGGGGTGTAAATACATGTGACATGATTAAACTAAATACATAAAAGGATGTGACATAAGTGGAACTAATGAACATTAAAAAATGGTGGGAAAACTGAACAAAGGAATTAGATGACATATACAGAAGCACATAGAACACAACATTTAGGGAATCACATGACACAACAAATACACAATAACATCCAAATACAACTAAATTGTAACAAAATCACAATGATTGAAAAACTAAAAGAAACTGAAAATAACAACAGTGACTGAAAAAATAAGTGAGGTTAATATATTTTTAGAATTGTTTCAAAACAAATAAGAACAACACCTCTCATTGTAGAAAGTCTGACTGTTTAAAGAAGTACATCTAGATCCAGTTTTACAGACAAATGAATTTTCTTCATTTGCCAAACAATGTAAACTAGGCATGTTTAACTACATGGTCTTTAATATAAAGAAGTTTGTCCTAGTTCTTCCTGTTATTGTTATTGTTGTTGTTGTTATTTTTTTATTTTATTTATTTATTTATTTTTTACTTTAATTTATTTGTTAATATTTCTGTGGCTTTGGGTTCAGTGTCTTTTACTGTTGTTTTGTGTGTGCAAACACTAAATCAAACTTTAAATTTCTGGTCTAAACTGGTTATGTTCCGTTAAACTACAGTTACTAAAACTAAAATGAAATATTTTAAAACTAAATATAAATGCATTCAAAAAATAAACTAAACTAAAAACAACAAAACTAATAATGAACCTAACTAAAACTAAACTGAAATTTACAGCCAAATTAAATATAAAATAAAAAATAGTACAATATATATATAAAAAAAAAAACTGCTAAATAAATAACCTAACTACACACAATGTGATGCAGTGATGTGGTTAAAGATTTCTCTTTTGTTTAAAGGAGTTTTTGTCCAACTATCTAAGTTTTCGTTTTATGAATGTTTTTAATTCTGCAACATTGCTTTTTAGGACAATGATCACCTCAAGCATATATATATATATATATATATATATATATATATATATATATATATATATATATATATATATATATATATATATATATTTTTTTTTTTTTTTTTTTTTTTTTTTTTTTTTTTGCCCAAACTTGGTCCTGGAGGGCCAGTGTCCTGCAGAGTTTAGTTCCAGACTCAATCAGACACACCTGGGCTAGCAAGCTCTTATACAGTACCTGTAGCTTTCCAAAAATATACTTGCAGTTGTGCTGAGGCAAGCTGGAGCTAAAATTTGCAGGACACCGGCAAACTTGGACTGAGTTTGGGCACCCCTGTTCTATGGCAAAAAACCCTTTTGGGTCCGTAATTTTTAAGAGTTTAAATGGTAGACAAAACAGTTACCATAATTCTTTAAAATACCTTATTTTATGTGGAGAAGGGAAAAAATTACATCCATCAAAACCAGGTCCCACTTTATATTAGGTGGCTTAACTATAGATTATATGCTATAAATATAACATAGCTGAACTACTATGTGTTCGCTTATAAAAAAAAAATAATAATACAATGTACAGTATGTACTATGTTCATAATCTCAGAACACACGTACATGTAGAGTTAGGGACAAGTTTAAGGGTATGGGTAGGTTAAAGTGTAAGAGATGATCAACAGTGTAATTACAACTGTAGTTGTAGAAATTAATTACATGGAGGTATTTAATCAATAATACAGGAAACACAATGTAAAAAACATGTATTTACCAAAGCTATTTCACGACAATTCGTAACTTTCGGATTTAGTGGCTAATCTGTATGAAGTCTTACGATTTCATGTACAATTTAGTATGATTTGCTCATCTCTCAATGAAGGTTGGGTTTTTAAAATCATAAACTGACAAAATGTAAAATACTTATGTTTCCTTGTGAGATCAGGCTGGTATTAACACAATAGCGAAGTATATTGTAACAAATGATTAATTTCAGTGTAAGTACTTATTAGTTAAAGCTACCTAATATAAAGTTGAGCTGAACAACATAAGAGTGAGTTATTATAATATAAGTTTATTTATTTATTTTTTTTATGAAAGTAAAGGAATGTTTGCTTGTTTTTATTTTTCCTCATAAGACTTTAAGAAAAATGAAACGAACACTGGATTTGACAGGAATTTAAATCATTTTTTTTCCAAATCAATAGTTAAACGAGTCGTCTAGAAGCAGGAGGATTGTCTGTGTTTGGAGGAATGAAACCTTTAAACTACATATTTTTTATGTCCAGTGCACCAAAAGCAATAGTTTGAAACCTTTCATACAGTGTTTTATTTCAAAAATATGGTCATTGAAATGTCCTCCTGTGATGTTAGTGTGCAGCTTTGAAATAGATACTACACAGAAACTGAACACATTTTGAGAGCTCATTTCATCAAGGGAAAAAACACAGTAACTCAAAGCAGTCTCCATTTCTGTCCTCTCTACACTCCTTCTTCCTCCCTCTGTAGTGTGTAGCAGTGAATTCACCCAGACACACACACACACACACACACACACACACAAATGCAAACACAAAACCCATGCTGATTAGAGGAGTTTCTCTTTTTCATGTTTAGCCTGAGAAGATATATTCAGCAAATGTTATTCAGTACATGTCAACATACACTGAAAGCCATTTTAAATTCAACATTGTATTATACCATAAACCTTTTTTAAAAGTCTTTTAAACTCTGCTTTAAATAAAAGTGATAAGATTCTCGTTGCATACTGTGACACTCATGTTGGTGAAATGGCTTTGTAAACAAGTCATGCAAGGAGGGACTTGTTTTGCCTGTTGGTAATTGTTTGAATTTGTAGTGGTGTACTATTTGCTGATCTCATGTCAGTAACAGTTTGAACAGAATTGTCCATTTTAACCCTTGTGCCAATGCTACTTTTTAAGCTCTGCTCCAAATTTCACAATGCTAACATTGAATTACTTTACAAAAGGTGGTTATTTAACAACACACAACCACTCATAAAGTAAACACTGCTTGAATTATTTAATATTCATGAGCTCTGTTCTGTCAAAGAAGCTCCCACATGTGGCATCAGGTAACACAAAAAAGCAAAGTGGATTTACATGGTGACATTTGCACAGATGGATAATCAAATTAAAACCGGTCACGTACCTGTTGCAAGTTCAATCAGTGTTGTTGACCTCATAAATATGCAAATTATAATAGTAACCAGGGTCTCTAAATGTGTCATGTGAAATCTTAAACGCCCCGGATTCTGATCTGTGAAAAGTTATAAGAGTGTAAGACACAATTGGATCAGTTCATCAGCAGACTCTGTCCAGTGGCAGCAGAAGCTTTGTCAAGTTTTGTTGTATCAGTTGCACTATTTTGTATTGAACAAATCACAACTTACAGTTTAGGGTTGGACAATTAATCCAAGGCAACTTTCATGCACATATTGTCAGTAAAGCCAGTTCAAAACCTGCATTCAGATGAAGCAGCATTTACTGCAGAGTCATAGGCCTAATCCTAGTTCTATTTTTGTACCGCTTCCCCTTCCCCATGGCCCTTAAAATCAAACGTGAAAGGGATGAGCTTCAAAATCTACCCCTAAGAAATGGGACACCACTACAGCACCTGCACACATCCTCATATGTCATCATGATCTCTTGCTTCATATGAGATCAGACCATCCCGACTGCTGTAGTTATTTCAGTTGCCTTATTTTATGGTATTTATCTTGTAATCACTGAAGGCATATATTATGTTATCATAACGATCTAATGTGACAATAAGTTCGTAATACTGTGCATTTAACACAGTGGCCATATTCATCTATGTAAACACACCAAAAACAACATTAACATAATAGCAGACACTGAAAAAAGCCCATTCCCAGCCACTAGACTTTTCTGACAGGGTATTCAAGGGTCATCAAGTGACAGAATGTTGTGGGTCTGCTGTACAGAAGTTATAATTATGAATTATTGCAAAATTAATTATTTATTCTAGACTTTTTTTTTAAAGCATGGCGGTAAAACGTGTATGCTGTGATGAATATATTAAAACATATGCTTGTTTGTTGTAAAAAATTTGTAATAATGAAAAAAATACTAATTTGTGTATTTGTGTAATATATATGTGTGTGTGTGTGTGTATATATATATATATATATATATATATATATATATATATATATATATATATATATATATATATATATATATATATACACAACATTAGTTAATATAACAATGTTTTCTAGCTTTAAATATTAGGAAAATAAATTAAGAAGTTTCTCATGGCAACTTTAATGTAATAGAGTTTGCTATGTTTACCTTCGGCACACAGCCCTCAGCGAAGTTTGGATTTTGGTCCACAATAAGAAATAGCTTGAGCACCTCTGGTCTGGGTAGAAAAGGTGACTTAAGGCTGTTTTTTGAGACATTTTTCCGTATTCAAACCTAAGAGATTTTCACTGGTGTCGAGCAGAAGAGTATGCAAGAATAATTTCTTGACATTACACAATGGCTCTACACAACTTTAAGCTTCTGACACCCATTTGTAACACAGGAGAAGAAGACAGAAAGTTGTCACGCTTGTTGTTAAAGTTACAGGTGATTCGAACAATCATGAATGGTTTAAGTAGAAGCTCCAACTCTAGCGATGGAAAGATTATTATTGTTCACCAGTGCAATAAGCAGCTCCATGTTCATATCTCCTCTAGGCATCTTCTTCATTGTGCACTCGCATTAAAAGTTTTGCGCTTGAGCATCTCCAAGTGCTGTTTACTGTAACCAAAGAGCTTAGAATAACCAAGAGGCGACACTCAGTAGAATGTTCCATTGCAGCAGCAGCGCCGTGCAACAACCCCAGATTCCGCCATTTTGGAGTGAAAGCAATCGGCCGTCCATTGGACCTTTTTGCTGTCGCAATGGCGAGCAGCTGCTTTTTTTTAAAGTTATTTAATTAAAAAGTGCTTTAAAGCTAAGATACAACCTGAAAGATGACAATACAACACTTACTATCACAATCATCAGCACTTTTAATTGTTTCTTTTACAGACTTAAAATATGCTGTTGTTCTATTGGAGTTTTCATTCCAAAATGACCGCCACGTAACACGTCTCTTCAGGTCATCACCTGTCGGATAATAACAGTGAATTTTTTAAGATTTAAGATTTAAACTTGAATTGATTCTGTTGTATGTATGCTACTTGACAAAAGTCTTGTCGTCAATCCCAGTTGTAAGAGAAACAAATAATAACTTGACTTCGAGTTGATCATTTGGAAAAGTTTCAGAAGGTAGATCTTTCACTTGAATCATCTTTTGAACTGCATCCCAATCATCACAAATACTGCAGAAGATCTATCGCAACTCGCATAGACCCAAGATTCTCAGAGAAATCAGTCAAGTTTGGTAAAGGAAAAATCATGGTTTGGAGTTACATTCAGTATGGGGTCTGCGAGAGATCTGCAGATAGCGGATATCGCTCCTCATACTTCAACCTCCACATCAAATGTCACCAGATATGAACATTATTGAGCATGTCTGGGGTAAGATGAAGGAGGAGGCTTTGAAGATGAATAAAAAAATCTTGATAAACTATGGGAGTCCTGCAAGAATGCTTTCTTTGCCATTCCAGATTACTTTATTAATAAGTTATTTGAGTCATTGCAGAGATGTATGAATGCAGTCCTCCAAGCTTGTGGGAGTCATAAACAATAATAATTTATTTATACTACAGCTACACCATGACTTTATGTTCTATACTGTACATTATTTCTGTTAATTGACAAGTCTAAGCAAAAACAGACCTTACTGTCCTGATTAAATAAAAAATCAAAGCATGATTGTATTTTATCTTAGTAAAATAAGCATAATCTAGAAGCATTTGCTTTTCATATAAGCCACTTCTGATACCAAAGGATAAACTAGAAGTCAAGTTATTATTTGTTGTTCCTGAAACTTATTCAGGCGATGAGACTTTTGTCAGGTGTTGTTGTGGTGAATCGTAATATCAGTTCTTTATTGATCACAGTTAACATACGCAGAGTTGATTGAACTTACTAAATGCATTTGTTCTGAAACTGAAAACTCAGAGTAAGTTAACTCAAAGTTGGTTGAACCTCCTTATTAAAACAGACCCCAGAACATTTTCAATCGGCAAACAAGTGACATGCTGTAATTGTCTGCTTTTGGCAATGCAGTAAAAAAGTGATATTTAAAGTGTGAACAGCCAAGATTTGTCACATTGTTAAAGTTGAATTTAATTAATGTCGTATGAACTTAATTTGCCTATGTTTCTCTTGTGTGCATCTCTGCAGCCTCCATTGTGATTGGGAAGTGGTGGTGTGAGATGGAGCCATGTCTGGAGGGAGAAGAGTGCAAGACGCTACCAGACAACTCCGGCTGGATGTGTTCCTCTGGGAATAAGATCAAGACCACGAGGGTGAGGGCTCGGAACACTCTGAACATCATTACACACACACATTCACTTAGCTACACAAATAAGGGCACTGCACAGACATTTATTGATTTTGTGGCAAAACTTTACTATATGCATAAGCTGAAATAAACTAACAATAAGTTACAAACAGAGCACAAACCCAAAAAAGTTCAAATGGGGGTGTAGAATCTACTACCAATGCACAAAATAATAATTTTGTCTTAATATCTGCTATATCCACAAACCTTTCTAAAAAATGCAATCCAATTCACACCAATCAATAGAAAAACTACTTAACAATTCATTAGGCATCCCAGGCCAGTAGGTGGCAATGTTTCTTAAAAACAAAACACTATGCGCCTATACTCATTTGGTCCTGTAGTCTCCACTTGTTGTGCTGGTTGTCAGGTACATATGTCTATAGATTGAACACATAATACACATTCTCATGACATAATTTAAAAATATTTTTGTTAACCCAGAAATGATAAATATAATTTTATTTTTAAAAGTCAGCATTTACATGTCACTTTAATGAATGAATAAAACTTAGGAAACCTTTATGCTGTGTCAAAATTGAATGATTTACACTTTAAATCAATGTAAAGACACAAATAGACATCCTGGGGTGCGACAGATCATCTACAAGTCATTTGAACACTGGGTTCCCCACAAACATGAGGGGGCGGCGCTCTTTGTGGCAGTGGCTCCTCAGCCAAGTGCACAAACCAAATGTCTGAACACTGTGGTTCCTCACGTACTGAGCGGGATTACTAGCACAACAACAGCCTACGACAGTAGGGTAAAACTAACCTGGCTCACATTCCCTGTTAGTGGGTACACAATCCATGGCTTGGTGAATTCTGCTTCACAATGATAGAAAGAGCCAACATCAAAGGAACAAAAAGCGACATTATGAATGCTTGGCCACCAGAGGCAGCATGAATGACGCGGTTAGCACAAATAAAGTGGCGGAAATCTGAACTTCAGTCTCGCATTAACCAATGAACACATCTGCGCTGCATTAACCAATCATGAGCTCGCTCTTGTAGGTGAGTGATTATGATGTAGTACTTGTTGTTGGTATCCCAAGGGGAAATCCTCTTGCTGACACTGACAACAGCTTGTTACAGAGCTGGGTGCACCTCTGAAAGGATCTATGGGACTCAGACACGGTGCCAAACAAATCTACACAGTTCCCCTTCGGGGGGAACTTCAGCACTATAAGTGGATTTGATTTGTAAAATCCACGCATTGGGAGGTTCGGTTCAGAAGCTACTCGTCTGAAAGAGTATTGAACGGGCCAATTAAGAATGAATTGGCAGCGCAAGCCTGCGCAGGTGAGCGGCATAAGCAATCAACTGAGTATATAAGCTCACCTGGCGCCAGCAGACGCTATCCTTTTCGCTTCAGAGACTTTCTGATCGAGTCGATGAGGGTTCCTCCTGCTGTGACCAGCGATTCTGAGCGAACGAGAGCATTCTCCCGGTCCAGAGTGTGTACACGCAGTGGCAGACGGTCGAGCTGGGTTTCTCCCTTGCCTGGCGTTCTTTGGGTCCGGTCCTCCAGAGCGGTGCATATAAAGTTGCAAACTTCACAGAAAGAGCAACACAGTCGTGCAGCACGTCCTTATCAGGACGGCGCTCCGACTGTGCGTTTCTGGATGCGGTGGTTTCCTGTCCTCGGATGATGGGCGCGGGCACTGCGTTACATGTCTGGGGGTCCAGCATGTTAATGCGCTGCTCGCGGGCAGTTCATGTCGTCATTGCGATGCCATGACTGTTGCGCAAGATCGCGGTTAGCTTTTGCAAAAGGGTGAACCACCCCAGTTGTCCCCTGCTCTGCAGCGGGCACTCGGGCAGATCTGAGGGTTTCAGCGAGAGATAATCCGTCGCCCACGGGCCCGCGGACCTCCCGCTCCTCTAAGCGCTCCATCCAAGCTTCGGGCGGGGGAAGCGATCCGTCTAACAGATGGTAGCCCTTACGCCCGATGACACCGGAGACCAGATGTCCACCGCGGCATCGGAGGGTGGGCTTTCATTGTCCGATGATGATCCAGACCCGCTCGCCCCCTTCGGGCTGGTGAGCGCTGTCACTACGGATCCTGAAACGGACATGTTAGCCGTGCTTTCCCGGGCTGCTTCGGCCGTGGGTTGGAGATGGACCGACTAGAGGGGCGTTCCCTTCTTCCCGGAGGTGCACAGTAGGCTCACGCGGTCTTGTAAAGCACTTTTTTCTGCTCGTGCTGCGTGTTCCTCCACCCTAACCACTCTTGACGGTGAAACAGCCAGGGGGTATGTGGCGATTCCTCAGGTTGAGTGCGCGATGGCGGTAAATCCGCGCGGCGCCTCTTCTTGGCGGGGTCCGCCTCGTCTCCCATCCAAAGCCTGTAAGTTATCTACCTCCCTCGGAGCTAGAGCTTACATAGCTGCGGGCCAGGCTGCTTCCGCCTTGCATGCGATAGCCACCTACTAGCGCTACCAAGCGCAGGCGCTGGCCGAGCTGCACGAGGGTGGGTCCAACCCAGGCTTACGAGCTTCGCACCGCCGCCGACTTAGCTCTTCGGACTACTGAGTCCGCTGCGTGTGCGTTGGGGAGGACGATGTCCACATTAGTGGTCCAGGAGCGCCACCCCTGGCTGATATGCGCAAAGTCGACAAAGTCCGCTTTCTTGACTTCCCCATATCCCCAGCCAGGTTCGGCGACACTGTCTGTGAATTCACCCAGGAATTCAAGGCGGTGAGAGAGCAGTTGGTGGGTGATGTCTTATCGGCGGTCCGTAGCCCGCTCCGCCCGCCGTGCCATTCATACCTGCTCCTCGCCGAAGGCGCCCGCCTACGAGAGCTGCTCCGCCCCCGCACACGCCTCAGGCGAAGCGAGCGCGTCGGGCACCTCGGAAGCAGGCAGCCCCCCTGCCCAGAACGCCGCTAAGTCCGGCAACGGACCGCGAAGCGCCCCTGGGACAGGCCATCTGGAGAAGAGGGAACTTGCTCTTTCCCCGCTGGAGGGCGGGGCCCCATTTCCAACGGCACTTTTTACTGCCATGAAAACATTATGAAAGGGCACTTTTCACTTCCCCAGATGTGACAGCCCGAAATCTGCCAGTCTGGGACGCTATGCTTTCTAGCTTGCAGATTCGGTGCGTTTCGCCAGTGGCTCACGAGCGCTGGGAGGACGGTCTCCTTTCTCCCACCCCTCGAGCCTCCCCTCCGGAGCTCGGGTTTGGAGTGAGAGCAAATATCTCACCTCCAGCTTTTCCGTGGGACCCGCGAGCTTCCCAGATCAGCACACCCACTCCGCGCTGCCCCACTGCTGGTACGTCAGCGATTGTAGCGATGAGTCCATTAGCGAGAGCTCTGCCTGCCTGGTTAGCGCGGGCCAGCTCTTCGCGGTGGCTCATACGCACAATCAGACTCGGCTATGCGATTCAGTTCGCGAAACGGCCCCCCAAGTCACGGGTGTGTATTCACCAGGGTCAGCCCCCTGTCCGCCCCTGTCTTGCGAGAGGAGATTGCTGTCCTCCTGGCGAAGGATGCAATCGAGCCGCTCCCTCCAGCCGAGATGGAGAGTGGCTTTTACAGCCCACGCTTCATCGTGCCCAAAAGAGCGGTGGGTCACGGCCAATCCTAGATCTGCGCGTTTTGAACCGCTGCCTGCACAAGCTGCCGTTCAGAATGCTCACGCAGAAGCGCATCCTCCGGTGCGTTCGTCCTCTGGGTTGGTCTGCAGCATTAGACCTGATGGACGCGTATTTCCATGTCTCCACTCTTCCTCGCCACCGACAGTTTCTGCGGTTTGCGTTTGAAGGTCGAGCTTGGCAATACAAAGCCCTCCCCTTCGGGCTCTCTCTGTTTCCGCGGGTCCTCACCAAGCCCGCGGAGGGTGCCTCAGCGCCCCTTCGGCTCGCGGGCATCTGCATAGTCAATTTCTTTACGACTGGCTGATTTTTGCCCTCTCTCGGAGCAGTTGATTATGCACAGAGACAAAGTGCTCTGGCACTTCCACCTGTGGGGGTTTCAGGTCAACCGAGAAAAGAGCAAACTCGCCCCCGTGCAGAGGATCTCTTCTCTCGGGCTGGAGCTGGACTCGGTCACCATGGCAGCGCGCCTCTCCGGAGAGCGCGCTCAGCTGATGCTGTACTGTCTGAGAGAGCTCGACAGTAAAATAGTGGTCCCACTGAAACTATTTCAGAGGCTCCTGGGGCATATGGCATCCGCAGCCGCTTCATGCCGCTCGGATTATTCTATATGAGACCACTTCAGCACTGGCTTCACGATCGAGTCCCCAGACGCGCATGGCACGCGCGCGCACACCGAGTCTCTGTTACTGCGCTGTGTCGCCGCGCCCTCAGCCCTTGGAGCGACCCCTCGTTCCTACAGGCCTGGGTGTCTCTAGAACAGGCGTCCAGTCTTGTTGTCGTTTCAGCAGACACTTCCAACACGGGCTGGGGGGCTGTGCGTTGCGGGCATGCGGCTGCGGACCTGTGGAAAGGTACCCAGTTGCATTGGCATATCGCCTGGAGCTGTTGGCAGTGTTCCTCGCTCTCCACCGTTTTTTTCCGGTGCTGGAGCGGCAACACGTGCTGGTCAGGACGGACAGTACGGCGGCGGTGGCGTATATCAGCCGTATAGGGGGTATGCGCTCTCGCCGCATGTCTCAGCTCGCCCGCCGTCTGCTCCTCTGGAGTCATCCGCGGCTGAAATCGCTGCACACCATTCATATTAAGGCAAGCTCAACCGTGCAGCCGATGCGCTCTCACGGCAGCCTTGCGTCCTGGAGAATGGAGACTCCACCCCGAGTCTGTTCAGCTGATATGGGCGCGATTCGGGGAAGCCCAGATCGATCTGTTGCTTCCCCCGAGATCGCTCATTGCTAGTTGTTCTTTCCCTGACCGAGTGCTCTCGGCACGGATGCACTGGCTTACAGCTGGCCTCGGGGCACGCGCAAATACGCGTTTCTCCCAGTGAGCCTGCTCGCGCAGTTACTGTGCAAGGTCAGGAAGAGGACGAGGAACAGGTTGCTGGTTGCGCCCCTCTGGCTCAACCGGACCTGGATGTCAGAGCTCTCCCTCGCGATAGCCCTCCCCTGGCAGTCCCTTCGAGAGAGCACCTACTCTCTCAGGGACAGGGCACCACCTGGCACCCTCGCCGATCTTTGAAGAGATTTTAGACGCGAGGAAGACTTAGGTAACCTCCGATTGCGGTGGCTAATACCGTCACTCGGGCTAGAGCCCCCTCCCCGAGCGCGCCTATGCCCTGACGTGGAGTCTATTCACTGAATGGTGTGTCTCTCGCTGAGAAGACCCCCGTAATTTGCCAGATCAGCGTTGTGCTTTCTTTACGCCGAGAGAAGCTGGAGAGCAGGCTGTCGCCCTCCACACTCAAGGTTACGTGGCTGCCATCTCCGCTCTCATAACGCGGTGGCTGGCAGCACCGTGGGAACGCATAACCTCATCATCCGGTTCCTCAGGGGCGTTAAGCGAATTAATCCATCCCGCCCCCTCTCATGCCCTCTTAGGATCTTAGCATTTTTCGGTCAGTGACTCGTGCCTGTAATTGGGCTGGCTTCTCTCACGTCCTGAGACCCCGCCCGCGATATGTGCCCAAGGTTCCGACCACTCCATTTTAATACGAGGTAGTGAGCCTGCAAGGCCTGCCCTCGGAGGAGGCAGACCCAGCCCTTCTTTATTGTCCAGTTCGCGTTTTGCGTATTATCCGGACCGCACTCAGAGTTTAGATCATCTGAGCAGCTCTTCGTCTATATAACGGTCGGCAGCAGGGAAGTGCCGTACCGAAATAAGTTCCCACTAGATTGTGGATGCCTTTCTTTCACTATCAGAGCCGAGATAAGCCGCGTCCCCCGAGAGCGCGTGCGCACTCCACTCGGAGTTTCGCATCCTCTCGAGCGCGCGCACGCGGCGCCCCTCTAACAGACTTCTGTAGAGCTGCGGGCTGGGTGACACCCAACACATTTGCAAGGTTTTACAATCTGCGAGTGTAGCCGGTTTCCTCAAGGGTATTAGGTAACCCTTGGTGATTGAGGAAACAATTCGGTAGGGTGTTGAAACACGCTTGCTGCGCCACTTTCCCTAACACGGAGATACGTGCGCCTTTTTATCTGTCAGTAAAGTTCCCCGTCAGGTGAGCCCTGCAGATTCCTCCGTGGCCCCCAGCACTGACTCAGCGGAGGAGTCACTTGCTGGCCCACTACGTTGTAGGTCTGCCCGCTGGCCAGCCCGCGTTTTGGGTAAAGGTGCCTGCTATGCGTGATCCCCACTAGGCGATCCCATATGCTTATTTCGCCACGGTTAAGTCCCCCCCCTGGGCGGACCCGTGTCTTCCCTCCCCGCTAACCACTCTTTTGCTATGCATACTCCCCCTTTTTAGGGCTAGTCCATATGTAAATTCTGCCATCTATCCCCCCTTGGGTAACGGATGGCCTCCGCAGCGTCCTCCCTATCGGGATTGCACGCTTCCCAACGTACTGTCGTATTTCCTAGAATTATCTAGATGCTCACGACTTCCCAAAAAATATATCTAAATCCGTAAAACTTCTGTTGAAGTAGGATAAATTAGGGCCAGGGACACGTTGGAGGAACGCGCCCCCCATGATGCGGGTGCGTCACGCTTGCTTGACTATCTCCTCATCGGGGGTGTTGGTAAGGTGCAGTCATTATGGCGCTTTCAATGGGCTCCCAATGCGTGGATTTTACAAATCAAATCCACTTATAGTGCTGAAGTTCCCCCCGAAGGGGAACGTTCGAGGTTACTAAAGTAACCCTTCGTTCCCCGAGGAGGGGAACGGAAGCACTATACTCCGTCGCCATAATGACTGTCCCTTAGCTGTTGAAAGTCTCTTCAGCTTAAAAAGGATAGCGTCTGCTGGCGCCAGGTGAGCTTATATACTCAGTTGATTGCTTATGCCGCTCACCTGCGCAGGCTTGCGCTGCCAATTCATTCTTAATTGGCCCGTTCAATACTCTTTCAGACGAGTAGCTTCTGAACCGAACCTCCCAATGCGTGGATTTTACAAATCAAATCCACTTATAGTGCTTCCGTTCCCCTCCTCGGGGAACGAAGGGTTACTTTAGTAACCTCGAACGTTTTTCAGCCTTTCTAAAGCACTAAAAGCACAGCTACTGTCTCAATAAAAATCCATGTTGACCATTTAGAGAAGCTAGAGTCATCGGTCAGACAGAAGCCCCGTCCATGACGCGAATCTATTGTGAAGCGAGTTTGACTCGCGAATGAAGCAAATTTGACACACGACTAAAGCAAATTTGACACGCGACTGAAGTAAATTTGACGCGAGTAAACTCAAAATGTTCACGTGTCTATTTATGTGTTAATAGCGCAATTTGTTTGTGTGTTCCGCGTCTGGAGTGAACACAGCCTTCTTGCTTTTAGTTGAAAATGGTGTCCTTAAAAATGATGCGAGTGTAAAGTTGATAAACTACAGATTAAAAAATGATGCATCAGCTTACTGTCATAATAACCAATACAAATTATCATCAGCAGCAAAAAAATTTTCAACCTTTGCTTATAATCTGGTGTGAATAAACATAGGTACTGTATCAAATCGATTTAGAAGTGCTTAGCAAACTAGTGTTGAAAAAGTAACCGCTTTCACTGCTTGTCGTCAGTAAATCCTGACAACAATTTGTGCTGTGCATGTGTAAGTCATTAGTGAACAAGTCCTTTAATTAAAAAATACAAATAAAATATATTAGTGGATAAAAAGGCAAATAATATACAGTATAGTTAACTAATCCCATATGAAAAAAATACTAGTAATCTCCTTCATATAGTCCTAGTTTAACCCTTAAGAAATAAAACAGTAAATAAATTCAGGAAGACCCAAGTCAGACAAAAAATATACCTCTGACCATACAACTTTGACAGGAAGTACACATGGCACAATATTAAAACTTGATGAGAATATCAGTTTTGCCATATGCTGATTTAGTAGAGAGAAAACAGATAGCGGATCTATGAGAGTCATGTGACACCAAACACAAGTAGATAGTATTACAGGGGCTTCAGTCCCTCCTTGGCATCTACACGTGTTAAACTATCCCAAGCCCTGCTTATATGGGAATCCTATGGTGGCCGGATGTTTTTGGAGATTGACAAGGTAAGATCATGCATACAAACTGAACTGAACCTTATTTAATATCATTAAGCAAACTTTAATCAAATAATGTGCGCACTTGTGTCAAGCTTTAAGAACAAAATTTTAATTTTGTCAAAAATTACACACCTTCATGTCATTCCAAACCCAAATGCTATTTCATAGAGATTATTAATAGAAATGTTTTGTGCTATTCTGGTTTAAAATAATATACTGTACAAGCCTAGGAGCTCTGTAAAGCATAAAACACCCTAGAAGAGCATTGTTCTGTAATGCCAGTCCATAATGCATTCCCGGTAGCTTTCTGAGAAACACCAGACATTCATTATTTACAAATTATCCATTATTCAGAACTCAATATTCACTCATAATCTTGCTCCAAAGCTCATAGCCTGTGTTTGCATTTATTTTTGTTTGATTTCAAAATGCATTGGATTGAATTGCTTTTGTAGTGTAAGTGCTTGTGTGGTTGAATGCATTCAAAAAAAGCCACAAAATAGCAACTTTTCTCTGAATACTTAATGAATATGTGATCATTAGGGCAGTTATTAATATGCCTTCATTAATCTCTTTTCCAGTTCACTCATAAGTGGTGTAACATTGGTTAGTTCAGTTCATTTTTTTTTTTTACAGAAATTTAGCATTTAAAGGTCCTTTGAAATTAAAATAATGTTTTTTAGATGTTAGTATCAGTATTATTAGTTTTTGGGATAACTATAGGCTAGTGCGCTTCAAAACTGTGACAAAATTTAGATATAGAATAATATATAAACATGTAAAGCTTTTAGTTTGTCATATCCGCCTAAATAGATCAAATTATTCACGTCAAGTCACGTCATGACCAATCAAATGCTCTCTTGTATCTGACTTGCCCCGCCCGTTCAAGACAGTAGAGCAGTTATAAAACAAAACACTATTGGCATTCTTTTTTAAATGGGAGGGGCTACATTATGTCCCACTCTTTCTTCATGTTTCGGTTGACATTACATCAAACATTGAATAATAATGTACATTTCAAAGCACTTCACGGGATATTTAATGTACTATTTCTAAGATAAAAATAAGAAGGACTCATCTCCAAAACACAACTGTTCAGAAGACATATTTGGACACCATGCAGCTGAAATGGTGATCATGTGGTAATTATTTTAATGCTAAGTGGCCATTTATTTTCAGTAATCCAGCCACAAATGGTCAGTAGACATAATTATGTATCAATTTACTGTTTTGTGACTCTTGAACCCCATGAGTGGTTAACCTACGAACGCAATCGCATCAAATTTGTATTTAACTTCACTTTAAAACCCAACAGTCAACTTTATCAAATGAAGCTAGTGTAGTTTACTCAAAATTGACTGAAAGTTAATTCTACTCATTTGAAAAGAGTGTTGAAGGTAATCAGTTAATTAAATACCTCATTACTTCAACTGAAATGGAGTAAGTTCACAATACTATACTGTGGATTAGTTTTTTTTTTTTTTTTGTTTGTTTGTTTGTTTTACTCAAATGGTTTGTAGCAATCAGTATTCTCAAATGGTTTGAGTTGCCTTAACTTATTGGGTTTTACAGTACTCAGTTGGTTTGAGTTCTCTTCATTTATCAGATTTTACTGTGCTCAAATTGCTTCATTTACTCAAATGGATTAAGTTCACAGTACTCATTAGGATTATTTTTTTGTACTTAAATGGTTTGTTGCAATTGGTTTCTTTAAAAAGTTTTAGTTACCTTAAGTGTTTTGGTTTTACAGTGTATAGTACCTTTGAAAAGTTTTGAAAGTGGATACATTCAAAATCGTTTAGAACTAGTGTCACCCATTTTAATACCTCTTTAATTGCATTTGCTTGGTTTTTATAATATTGCCACTATGTTGCTGATTTTCAAGGTAAAGCAAGACATGGTTAACTAATATTTACCCAATTTGGTTTATTTGGTTTATTTGGTTTATTTATTTATTTATTTATTTATTTATTTATTTATTTATTTATTTATTTATTTATTTATTTATTTATTTATTTATTTATTTATTTATTGTTTGTTTGTTTATATTGTTTAAATGTTTATTTCTAAAGTGCTAAATGTGTAAAATATTTTCAAACTGGGCAATAGAGGGTTTAATTTTGGACTAAAACAATATTGATGGATCTTTTTCTAATATTAAAATAAAACTCATGTGTCATCCTTAATTGGACTACATAATAATGTGTATACTCTGGTCCCAGCAGTTTTAAAACTGAAATACTAATAGAAATTTCCCAGTGGAAGCAGGTTAGCAGTGTGTGCAACACTTAGTATTTTGGATTAAGAATATTATAAGACAGTGATCACACTTACAGTTTGGTTCCCTTTGATTAAAAAAAAAGAAAATTTACTTTACTCTTAATTTGTTAAGATGAGACCACATGTAAATGAACATTTACACAATCACACAAAAAATTTGCTTGAAACAAACCAAAATAAGTCAAGTGTGGAAAAAACACTAAGGGTGCTTTCACACCTGTAGATCAATTGTTTTGCTCCAAAACAAGGATAAAAATTGTTACTATGATTATTTTTGTTTTTGATATGGTTCGCTTTCACACACCGAAATTTAAAAACAGACCCAAATAATTCAAACAAATCACATGCGAGTAAACTCTCCTCACATTGGTCAAGAGTTTCAGGGACACTCTGGGGGAATCTTCAGACATCGTCACCAAATATAAATCATACTGTCCATAGCCTCAAAAATCCATATATTGAATTATCAAGCAATGTTGATCTTTTTTTCAAGGTGTCAGTGCAGGATTGAACAAAACAATAGGCCTAATACAAAATATAATAAAATTAAAATATGGAAAAATTATCAGATGGTAATTTCGGTCAATTTTCCTAACGGATAAACAACTCTCGGTATTAGTTCAGCATGCTTTCACTTTCGTATTTTTGTATTCATATTCGAAACGTACATTTACCGGTAGGAATGGCACCCCGCTCATAATTCTCTCTTCATATAGCTGTATATATGGCTATTACATAACCAGAATACACTGTGATATAGCCTAGTTTGTTGAATTGTTTTGCTTTCTCACTACAATCGATCCGCTCCAGAGTTCGTTTCAATCGAGATTGTTTTGGCATGGATCTGAGTGTGATTGTGGGCCAAATGAACCATGCTAACTCTACAAATGAGACATTTGTATTTGTGAAAGTACCCTAAATCAACAATGAACAAAAAGTCTCAAACAAAAAGTACCTCAGCATTTTATTTAATATTTTATGAATATAGCTTACAAATATTAACATTGTACTGTATAGCATTAGCAAGACTTTAAAGATATTGTATGTTTCATGTTAAAAAAAGATGACATGAAGGTGAGTAAATAACAGAATTTTCATTTTAAAGTGAAATTATTCTTTTACTCCAATAGAGAATCAAAAGGAAAGAACTCTACACTGTTAAAAATAAAGGTTTCCTAATGTCATCAGTAGTTCTATAAGCACCTTTAACATCCACACAAAACTTTTTCATTAAAATAAAGAAAACTGTTCAATTAATTTTTCTTTCAGTAGTCAAGAATAGTTTTTCAATGGCATTGCTGTGCAAACTACTTTCATATTTAAAAGTGTATACATATCTTTTAAAAAGTGTAAATCATGGTAACCTGTTTCTGATATTAAACTTTCCTTTCCCCCACATATCTTCCTTCCCAGAACACCCAGCCATATTCCACTTTTTAGCTCTGAGGGCCACTCAATCTTCAGAAGCTCAGCGGTGTCCTTCTCCTCATCAAGGTTGGCATTTCTCATTCTTTTAAAACATCTTGAGCCATATGATTAGGCTTGCACATTTTAATCACTGCTCATCAACATCATTACACTCCCAAACATAATTATTGCTGAGTCAGTGTTTGTGTTTGCTAGCGTGTTTAAATGCTGGCGATGATTAAAAAGCCACAAATATATTCCTCCTCCAATGTCTATTCTCCCATCAGCGTAATTTATAGGCGCGCACACGCACGAACATAATGAAAAATGTGAACGCGGCAGTCGGTGCAGTAATTACCGAATACAAACCGTTGAAGTAACAGATGCACGAATGAAGCGCCTTTGTCGTGTGCAGTCACACATTCCAAAACATACTGTGCCATTGTACTAATGCAGCATAATTGCGTGCATGCAAACACGCAGTTACACACACCAAGGGACAGACTCAAATTAATGAGCGTGCAAACACACACACACACACAAAGCGAAAAGGGCTCAAGTGTGACCATGTAGTCAGTAATAAGTGCATAATGCAGAAATCAGTACTTTGCCTCATCGTTTGCTTCCATTGTCTCTCATTTTGTAAGCTCCTGGGCATGGTGAGGATTTGATTACCATGTTTGTTTATGGGTTTTTTTCCACATTATCCCATTATTTTTGAGGTGTGCATGAGAAAATTTGGACTTCTTGTGTAACTTCCTAGCCTGGAGTGTCTTATCTGCCTCACTGGAGCATTGGTATCTGGTTTTCTTTGACCATCTTGCTGGTTCGGTCACCCTTCATCCCCCATCCTGACCCTATACATTCCCTTCGAGCAAATCTGGCCATGTTTGTTTAGGATCTGAACAAACAAAAAGCAATGCTAAAACCCATCACTTGCAGTTTTTCCTCTTTTTTTTTTGGCTCTGAAAACTTGCTGACACACACAAGCTTGTTTACCCACAAATGCTGGTGTGGCGTCCATTCTCGATTTTTTTTTTCTTCTTCCTTTTTTCAAATTGGCATGTAAGTAAGGAAAAGCCGAAGCGTGTGCCTGACACCCTTTTTTCTCTTTTTTTCTTTGTTTCTTACAGAGAGGGATCCCTCCTTGCCTGTAGCTCCAGACAAGGCAGGCCTCTTTTGAGGAAGGCACACAGTGAAAGAGGCTGAGAGACACCCTCACCCTGCATAGACCTACTTTTACCCTTTCCTAATGGCTATACTGTACTGTTCCGCTCCTTAATATTCCCAAAGTCAATGCGTAAACGAGGTTTACATCTTTCCCCAGTTTATGTGACTTTCATCTGCTTCATTTGAGAGGAGATGTACTATACACATGTGAAGCGTTCACTCCAGGCTAGGTAAAGAGCCTCAGTGTTGGCCACTAAATACCTGCTCATCTCAAATGTCAGGGGCCAGCTCAATTTTGGCAGATAAGCATCATGGTCTCATTGGTATTCATAGGTTTTTGTTCACATTTTTGGATACATGCTGAAGTGTTCATTGTGGAGATGCTGACAGCATCTAGAAAGTGTTTACCTATGCAGAAATTTATAAAGATTAAATTATTTTTTGTTTATAAATCTGCAGTTAATTTCGTTTAGCTAAATTTGCAATTACAGATCATTTTGAACCTTTTTCAGCAATCTAAAGATGTCATTTGTGACCCTGGACTACAAAACAAATCATTAAGTGTCAATGTTTTTGAATTGAGATTTATACAATACATTAAAGTTGCAAACAGACATTTTCCATTGCTGTATGGTTTAAGATAGGACAATATTTGGGATAAAACTATTTGAAAATCCAAAAGCTCAGGGTTATATATACAGATGCCCCCTTTTATTTTTTAAATATTTCCCAAATTATGTTTAACAGAGCAAGGAAATTTTCACAGTATGTCTGATAATATTTTTTTCTTCTGGAGAAAGTCTTATTCGTTTTATTTCAGCAAGAATAAAAGCAATTTTTAAATTTTTTATGAACCATTTTAAGGTCAAAATTATTAATTATTATTAATTATTATTAGAAATTATTATCAGAATTTCACGGTACGGTAATACCTCGGTATGAATGTCACGGTACGGTATTTATTGAATCATTTACAGGAAAAAACAAAACTTGTGAAAAATACTCGAAAAAAGTGCCAAAAGTTTTAATGACATACAAATTAGCCATCTATCTGTAAGCTTTGAAACAGGAACTTCAATTTTAATAACAAAAAAATATTAAACCATGTAAAAAAATAAAGTTTCAATTTAGTATTGTTGAAAACTCATCACATTCAACATTTAATCACTCACTCACTTAGATAGAGATGGGTTTAAAGAAAAATTATCATATAAATATAATCTGGTAAAAGCTGGTATCTCTGGGCATCTACAATGTCCCCTGCAACAGAAAAAAAAATCCTCTCATTTGGGACTGAGGTTTCTGGGACAAGAGAGATATGACTTGGCCCAGGTTGACAGCAGTGGGTAACGTTGTGCATTGTCTTTCCCCCACTTGAGAGGACAAACCATGAGTGAGATAGAGGTCTCATGTCTGCATCAATCTGAACAGTGTGCTGACAACACCGCTATTCAGTACGCGCGCGACAACACAGCTGATAAGAACTCGCGCGACAACACCGCTATTCAGTACGCGCACGACAACACCGCTGATAAGAACTCGCGCGCCAACACCGCTATTCAGAACGCGTGCAGCGACAACACAGCTGATAAGAACTCGCGCGACAACACCGCTATTCAGTACGCGCGTGACAACACCGCTGATAAGATCTCGCGCGACAACACCGCTATTCAGAACGCGCGCGGCGACAACACAGCTGATAAGAACTCGCGCGACAACACCGCTATTCAGAACGCGCGCGGCGACAACACCCGCTTTAGAGTTTTCCAGCTCTTTTCATCCCCGCTTCTAGCAGCACACTCCATTTCCACATTACTGGATCTGTAGCGACAACAGACCGCAAGGGATGATGGTCAAGCATGGGCTGATGGGAATTGTAGTTTTCACTACCTCCCGTTCGCTTCATTCGTCTGAGCAAATTTTCTCAGAAGACCTATAGTTTTACCGAGTCATGCGACTACGGTAATATCGAAAAAAATTAATATTGCGGTATGACGGTATTTACAATACAGTTACATCCCTACTGTCTACAGAACAAACCATTATTATACAATACTTGCCTAATTACCCTAACCTGCCTAGTTAACCTAATTAACCTAGTTAAGCCTTTAAATGTCAATTTAAGCTGTAAAAAAAGTCTGAAAAAAATATCTAGTCAAATATTATTTACTGTCATCATGGCAAAGATAAAATAAATCTTTAAAATAAATGTTTGGTTATGTGTTGAAAGATTCTTCTCTCCGTTAAACAGAAATTGGGGAAAAATAAACAGGAGGCCTAATAACTCAGGGGGGCTAATATTTCTGACTTAATTTACAACATAAGACATGGTTATGTGGTCTAGAGTCACATTTTTGTCAAAGTGTGATTTTTTTATTTTTTATTTTTTTACAGTTAAAGTAATTAAACACTATACAAGAACAAATATTATGCTCATATAATGCTTAAGTTCAATAAACACAACTGTTACAAAGGAGTTTGCTCAAAAAATGCTCGAGACAGCACTATAATTTGCACACCCATTTGAAAACTACAGTGAAGTTAGACATTGCTGCATTTACAGTTTTTCTCAGTGGCTTTGGTGCATTTCTCACAACACTATTTACATTTGCACAACAGTTAATGCATTTCTCAAAACAGGTAGTACAAACTGCAAAACCTAGTTGATAGCCTGCAAAAGCATGTCACATGCTTAAAATGTATAGTTCATTCCTCAAAACCAAATATTCGCGTCAATGAAAGTGTCAGTGTCATCAAGATGAAAAGTCCTGACACCATTGTTTAGGAACAAGATAGTCAAATGGCTTTGTCCTGTTTTCATTATGACAATTTACTCTGTAAAATTTTTCCAATGCAAAAAAGTCAGATTTTGGTGACACTTCCTAAAAATGCTCAAGACAACACTATACACTTTTGCACAGCCATTTGAAAACTTAAAGTTAAACATCACTGCATTTAGTTCTCTGAGTACAAGACACTGAATATGTATGTTTGACATTTTGACTGCATTTGTTCTTTAAAATTCAAATTTATTCACAGCATTATGCAAAATAAAAAATACACCCTTATTCACAACAAACATAAAACTCCCTTTGAGTAGAGCTGTGCACAACTGTAGACAATATTGCAGTACATATTGGAACTGAACCTACAACACACACAGCTCTGTAAATCATTCATGAAATTGTTCAATTAGAAGACATTTTCAAAGAAAAAGAAAAACATTAAAAAAAATTAATTAGCTTGACAGATTTTGACACATAGTTCAACATTTTTGTATGTAATGACTCAAGTAATGAAATGAGGACTATTATTTTTATATGGAATGACTATTCAGCATTCACAAGCTTAGTTCATTTTGACTGACATGGCATAAGCAAATGATAAGTGAAGTTTATTTATAAACAAATTTCGAGAGGATCCCGTGCTTATGATTGTTCACAGTGTTCCAGCTGACTGATTATCCTATCAGATGATCCTTGACTCAATATAAATAACCAGACTTTTCTCATCTCAATATCTTTCGCCTGACACTTAGCTACAACAAGCAAGAGGGGGAGTCATCGAGATCTACCTGAGCTCAAACTCCCCTCTCGCCTTGCAACAGGAGGGAGCCCAGGGCTCGAGGATCTTATAAGCTCAGGGCTCTCTCCCAGGACAGCACGCCAAACTAGCTTTACTATCAATCATTAGCTAAGTGTGAACTCTTGAATGTTATGAAACAGCAGAGAGCAATTGATGCATGTCCAAAAGCATTTAAAATTTGTTGGAAGGAACGAAAAACTGCTACTATGATGTGCACAAATGACTAATTGTTTTGAGAAATGCATTAACTGTTGTGCAAATGTAAATAGTGTTGTGAGAAATGCACCAAAGACACTGAAAAAAAAAACTGTAGTGAGGTATCTGAGTAGAAGAGACTGAACATGCATGTTTCACATTTTGACTACATTTGCTCTTTGAAATTCTAATTTATTCATAGCATTGTGCAAAAGAACAAATACACCATTATTTACAAAAATTACACCCCTATTTGTAACAAATTTAAAAATTGTTACAAAATTTGCTTGACAGATTTTGACATAGTTCAACATTTTTGTATGTAATGACTCAAGTAATGAAATGAGGACTATTATTTTTTATATGGAATGACTATTCAGCATTCACAAGTTTAGTTCATTTTGACTGACATGACATAAGCAAATGACAATGTCATAAACAGCAGAGAGTTGTATGAAAGCAATTGATGCATGTCCAAAAGCATTTGCAAATGCATTAACTGCTGTGCAAATGTTAATAATGTTGTGAGAAATGCACCAAAATCACTGAGAAAAACTGTAATGCGTACAAAAAAAATTATAATAATGCATACAAAAATGTACATGTCTGAGAAGTACACTTTAAAGGGGCTATAGAATTCAGAAAACCATGAAATCTACCCACACTGTTACAATTTACAAGCAAATAGCATCACAAGTTCTTGAAATGAAAATCAAGCTACACACTCTAATAAATTAAAGAAAAGTAAAAGCAAAAGTAATACTATACAGGTCATTCACAAATGGCATGAGAAGCACTCCTCAAAAACTGATGCTTTATATACAGTGGGGGAAATAAGTGTTGGACAGGTCACTATTGTTCTCAGAAAACATATTTTTTATCACAAACATATCACAAGTTGCTGTTGACTTGAAATTTTCACCAAATGTTGGTATCAACCAAATAAATCCATTTATGCAAAGAAAACAAAACTTAGTTGAAGAAAGGCAGTGAAAGACCAGACAGCAGCTGAAATCTCTCAGTTGTTATTCAGCAATCCTCTGCCCTTCCTCATTATAAATGAATATTAGCTTCTTCAACGTCTACATTACCAGGATGATGAACATGAAACCAGTATGGATATTTCAGCAAGACAATGATCCAAAACCCAGCCAAAGTAACTCTCAAATGGTTTCAGAAAAAGAAAATCAAGCTGTAGAATGGCCCAGCCAATCACCTGACTTGGATCCGATAGAAAATACAAAAAAAAAAAGATCAGATTTGATAGACGAGACCCACAGAACCATCAAGATTTACTCAGTACTTTCTCCTTGTGTTTTTTAGATTTAAATTGCTAAAATTCAAAATATTTTAATTGATTTAATCCAATTTAAATCCCATGTCAACAGCTCCTTTAGAAATATTATTCCCTGCAAAAAAATTACATGGTCAATATTTATTTCCCCCATTGTACAAAACATTTAAACATAGTATTATGTGCAAGAATTTAATTACTAACCTTTCTATGAAAATGATTTGATGAAAGCTGCAGATCAATGTTAATGTGAATTACTGAACGTCTATAAATAATTAAATAAATAAAACAAATAAACACATGTAAACCCTTACAGTTTCCACAATGTTACATAGAGTTGAAGTCAGAATTATTAGCCCCCCTTTGATTTTTTTCTTATTTTTTTAGATATTTCCCAAACAATGTTTAACAAGGCAAGGAAATTTTCACAGTATGTCTGATATTATTGTTTCTCCTGCAGAAAGTCTTATTTGTTTTATTTCGGCTAGAATAAAATCTGAATTAAAAAAAAAAAACATTTTAAGGTCAAAACTATTAGCCCCTTTAATCTATATTTTTTTTCAATAGTCTACTGAACAAACCATTATTATACAATAACTTGCCTAATTACCCTAACCTGTTTAGTTAATCTAATTAGCCTATTTAAGCCTTTAAATGTCACTTTAAGCTGTATAGAAGTGTCTTGAAAAATATCTAGTAAAATATTATTTACTTTCATCCTTGCAAAGATCAGATAAATCAGTTATTAGAACTGAGTTATTAAAACTATTATGTTTAGAAATGTGTTGAAAAAATCTTCTTGCCGTTAAACAGAAATTGGGGAAAAAATAAATAATAATAATTAATGGGGCTAATAATTCTCACTTCAACTGTATTACATAAAACTAACCCAGAACATACATTTAGGCCTTATTTGGGTTCTAAGACAACGTACTTTTACAATGTATTTATCACACATTTGTCCATTCTAAACATATTAGAAGTTACGCGTAAGTTATTTTTATAACATTCTTTTCCTTTCCACACGCTGTTAGATGCCCTCATAAACAACAATAGACTCTGCTTAGTTTCTCTGTATGTGGCTGTTTGTCACAATAAGACGACAATCTTTTTTTGAGCTCAGATGAACCATTGCTCTTTTTTTGTATTCTTAAAGTCATGTCTTGGCTGTGTTTAAAAATGGTGTGTGCTGTAATTCTCCTGGCTTGTGGCACACAGTGATGATTCTCTGTAAACCAATAGCATTGTACCTTTATTTCTGAGAGTGCAGGCTTAAATATACAACCTTTTTAGGTTACAAACTGTACACACATTAGAAATACAACACATGAAATTACAAATAATACACAAACTTACAAATTTTGAAATTCTCCCATATACTGTAGCCCCTTTATTAAAATCACATTGGGATAAAGGTATGTGAGTATTCATATCGAACCAATTAGATCCGTAAACTTTTTAAAACCAAAATAGATTAGATTTTTGTGCTCAATCATAAATTCTGTTAATAACATTCTCTAGTCTACATATTTCTCACACCAACAAATGTTTACAAGGAAACAGAATGTTCAGTTCTCATGAACATTCCGAGAAAATGTAATGGCTTGCTTTTTTTTTTTTCTCTGAGACTAATTTAGTCTGCAAATATGTCTCTGAAACGTGTTCTCAACAGAAGGCATTTACCTGTACGTTTTTTTAAAAATCCCATCTGTGTGCTTTTTCAGAGCAAAAGTAATCTGTCAAGAGATGGTTTAAGATTAAATCACATGATGATTAAGTCACTTTGTCCCAAGAGTGCTGTTGAACCCAGAATCATGACTGTATCTGTATCTCTTTCAGCTGTCAGTGTCACATTAAATTAATTCTAACACATTCAACGCTGTCTAGAGTCTTGATATCCTCATTTAAAAGTCATACTCAACAGCTGCATAATCTAAACAAGATTACATGTTTTACAGCATGTAGACCCCACAACAAAATTTAAATAGTATCTGAGAATTAAAATGCAAACGGTGAACAACTAAGGTCTTTTAACCCTGGATCCTGCCAATCAATGGAACCGGCAGCAGACAGTAGAGGACAATGGAGCAGAAATGCAGCAAATGTGGCAGCATTTGCATAGAGTCCACTATAACAATCCGCACTGGGAGAGACAGAGCCATATATACTGTACTGTACCAGCAGACAGCGCAAGACAAATTGCATCAGGGTCACTATACTGCTTCTTGCCTAGCATGTGGGGGTTAGAAGTTGCACAGCATGCAAAAGCTTTTATTTGGAAAGGAAACACAAGAAACGTTCTACTTAAAACAACCTAAGTGCTTAGCAGACTACAGGAATGAATTATGGCATTGAGCTGTCAGCTACCGGTTACAAGTGTATAAAATACGCATTCAAGTCCAGCAAATCGGATTTATTTTAAACAATGAGATTGTTGCATCCATTGTAAAAGCAGCGGCAGTTTCCCTTTTGTCCTACGAAATGCCACAGAAGTGGAGGATATTATTACTGATGCTGTTTTAATATGATGTCATTAGCTGGCTAACCTCTTTTGATTGGCATGAACTGGTCTCTTTCCAGAGGGGATCTGTTATGATGGACAGCTCCTCCTCCTCCTCTGCCTTGCCTTGCCCAGGATGATGGGAGCACGTGGAGCGTAACTCTGCCGCATGATAGCTGTCTGTCTGTTGGGTTATGGGGGGCCCCAAGGGGTGCTTCTAATTTCTGTCCCCAGTCAGTGTCTCTGTCTCCCTCTCAATCTGTAGCTCACACCTGGCTGCCTTCCTCCGCACATAGATGGGAAAATGTCAGCATATGCTTTATGCGCTGAGGGTGAAGCCACGGGCTTGAGCATTTAATTAGCTTCATTGCACTACTGACATCACGACTTTATGATGAAAACGACACCTAGCCCGGAGTCAGATTGACTGATTGATTGATGCTTTGCAAATATTCTATGGAAGATAGTTAGATAGATAGATAGATAGATAGATAGACAGACAGACAGACAGACAGACAGACAGACAGACAGACAGACAGACAGACAGACAGACAGACTGAAAGACAGACAGAAAGACAGACAGACAGACTGACAGACAGGCAGACAGACAGACAGGTAGATAGACAGACAGACAGACAGACAGACAGACAGACAGAAAGACAGACAGACAGACAGACAGACAGACAGACAGACAGACAGACAGATAGATAGATAGATAGATAGATAGATAGATAGATAGATAGATAGATAGATAGATAGATAGATAGATAGATAGATAGATAGATAGATAGATAGATAGATAGATAGATAGAAAAGAAAGAGATACATTAGACAGAGATGGATGGATGGATGCATGGATGGATGGATGGATGGATGGATGGATGCATGGATGGATGGATGAATGGACGGACGGACGGACGGACGGACGGACGAACGGTTGGATTGGCAGGCAGGCAGACAGACAGACAGACAGACAGACGGACGGACGGACGGACGGACGGATGGATGGATGGAAAGATGGACAGACGGACGAACGGTTGGATTGGCAGGCAGACAGACGGACGGAAGGATGGACGGACGGACGGATGGATTGGATGGATGATGGATGGGTGGGTAGGTGGGTGGGTGGATGGATGGATGAGAAAGAAAGAGATTTGATAGATAGCCTGACAGAAAGACAGACAGGTTGGTAGGTAGGTAGATAGGTAGGCAGGCAGGCAGACAGATCTGGATGGAGAGACAGATAAGCAGATCGATGAGACAGATGGAGACTCTTTTTAAACAGATTTATACGGACAGACAGATGGAAATGGTTAGACGGGCAGACATGTATTTATGCAGATGGACAGGTAGAAGACAAATATGGTTTGATAGACAGACAGATAGAGAGACAAATAGATGGACTGGTTAATAAAAAGATGGAGAGAGAGGAATCATAGACATATAAATGTAAAGACTGATAATGGACTGATTGACAAATAGATTATAAAAAGATATATATATGAATCTGCAGACAGACCGACACACTTACATGAACAGAAAACAGACAGACAGACATATGGTGACCAACAGATGGATAGACAGAGAGAGAGGCGAAAGACAGATTGATAAATGGATATAGAAAAATGGGATGCTAGACAGACAGATGACTCAGCAGCAGTGTCATAATATAGATGGTGTGTTTGAGACTGATATTAAACATTCATTCTGCGAGCGCTGGTACATATTTGTGCTGCGACAAGCTTTCTGGGAAGCACATCAAAAGACGATTTGCGCTGACATAAGTTTGGCTAATCGCTAGTGACTGTGGCTGTTATCGTGCATTTCCTCCAGTCTGAGGAGCGAGAGGACGGATCGTTAATAACGGTCTGAGTCAAGCACAATGTAGCATTGAGAGCAAGACACACTCACTAGACACACTAAATAGGGCTCCCTGAAGTCACCGAGAGAAAAAGGAGGGATGGAGAAACAGAGAGGAAGTAAAGAATCTTATTTCCCTCTTGGCAAAGCGACTGGGCTCTTTTCACCGTGCAGTGTAAACAGGGAACATACAGAAATGTGAGATGGCAGATGGGCGACCAACTGAACACATACACATTCACACAAGCAGCGCCAATCGCCCCATTACCGGTACAGACGTGGTATTCAAATTAGAACCATCCATACACAAACACGATTCAGAAATTTCTTCAAGGAATCGTTTTGTCAAGCGTTTGGCCTTTGTTCTAAGCATGCATGTGTGTGTTTTCTCTCTCTTTATGTCTGTTTTCAGATTCATCCCCGGACCTAACAAAGAGCTCCTTCACAGGCGGTGAATGTGGATTCTCTCTGTCAAAAAAACGGACGAAACCATTCATTCAAAGGGGTGTTTGACTGGATTACCTGTGAATGAACAATAAAGGAGGATAAATACACAATATTTGCTCATTCGGTGCCAAGGAATATATGAAAAATAGAAATAAAGCAGGCTAATCTGTGTTTTGATCAATGAGCCCAACGCTGCGGACTCAACAGTCGTGTACACTTCCGTCGATTTTCTGTGTTTCTCCTGACCACCTTCCTCTGGTTCTAAACTTATACAGCTTAGAGGAGCCGTTTACTGGATTTCAAATTATACCTGAAGACTTTACCTCCCTAGGTAAACTGGACAATCCTGATATAAGCTGTGAACGACTGTATGAAAGATCATGACGGATAAGCGCTGGTCTGTGAAAATGAGGAGGAAATCAATAGGAGATTTTTTCCATCCCTCCATCAATCTGTCATTGCGTCGTCCACGCTGGCTTTGGTAATAGACTGGGAGTTTGTGAAGCCCTACTGTTTCCCCTCCACTTCTGAGTTTATCACTCAGTGCTACTGTCTACATGCTGTTCGTTTTGGAAAACCCCCCCCGCAGGTCAAAGCTCACCCTCTCACCGTCTACACCTACTTGAGCCAGATATCTTTTTATTTGTCGGCATGCTCAATGTATTTTGTGGGAGCTTTGTATTGAAAGTAACTGTATATATTTCTGTATATATACATATAGATACATATTAAAAGATATCATATGAAGATCTAACATGCCCATAAACCTGTTCAGTGGGACTATATTGATGGTCTTTGTTCCTCGGACAACAAGTACAATTAATCCTGAATTTAAAGCTGTTTGTGGAAGTAGATATTCTCTCAATGTAATTGAAGACCTGCTTTTTTCTTTTGCTTGACGACTTTTTCCGTTGAATCTAATATATTTTTTAAAATTCACTAAACAGTTTTGCAGAAAAAAAGCATTACAGCCCAAACAAAATACGCTGAATTAGTCATGGGTATTTAAGTCATTGTCATTCATTTACAATGCAAACAAACTCATTTTCATGCAAATTAGGCTTATTAAAAACTGAGGATTATTCAAAGAACTATTTACTTGTTGAAATTAATGTTGTGCTACTACATTTTATGTTGATCATGACAGTACTGATTCAAAAGAGATGCTGTGACACATCAAGTCAACTAAGAATTGGTGCAGATTCAAGGCAAGTAATATGTTGTCGGCTCAGATTGTGTGGGGTCTTGGCCTAAACATTTTAAAATTAGTATTCTTCATTAAGATGACAGAAAAACCAAAACAAAGACTGCATACAGTATATACAAGCATCACACTTCACAAAATATCAGTCATCTTGATCTCCATTTGAATTCTAATGCTGAGTTCAGACTGCATAAATTTAGCCCCGATTTTGACTGGCCGACAGGTTTTGAGAAATCGCAGGCAATCGGTGCTCATTCATGTGAGAAACAATCACACAGTATGAACTATCAAAGACGCGATCTGAAAGAATCGCAGATAAGTCATCAACACCCGTCAGATATTTGGCATGCTAAATATCTGGACCTGTCGGTGATTCAAAATCATGCCGTGTGAAATGTGTTTGGTTAAAATTAACATTGGCGATCACCTACAGCCTATGACAGAGTGCCATTCACTCGTATGAGAATCTGTAGACCAGTGGGAGGTTGGCTGAGAAGTTCAATTTGCTTCTTCTCAGTCTATTTGGACTCAAGAAATGGAGTAGTGTAAATTTGGCAGGATTACTCGTGTCCGTTTGACTTGTCGTCGGAGCAAAATCATAGCCGGGTTGAAAAAGAAAAAAAAGTTGAGGAAAATGTGCTAATTCCCTTCAAAGGCCAGGGACCTTATGTAACAACGCTGCGTATGCACAAAAACTTTGCATATGCCATGTTTCACGCTCACATTTGGATTTAATTACGATGAGATGAAAGTGAGAATGCGTTGGTCCACAGCATCTTCATGTCTGGCGTACATGCATTTCTTGTGTGTTTGTTTTATTTTCATTGGCGACTCCTAGGGGCAATTTTGTTAAATTGCACACTACAAAGTATCTTTGAGCCGTGCAATGGCAGCTGTATGAGACAGGATCATCTGCATCTCTAGCAGGTATGTAAGGTTTCCATACCATACAGTTGACCAGCTAAACATTAAAGCGCAACTTGCAGCGATCGCCGGTTTTCCTAATGTAATCGAAGTGATCGACTGCATGCACATTGCTATAAGGGCGCCATATAAAGACGAATATGCATACGTGAATCAGAAACATTTCCATTCAATTAGCGTGCAAATAATATGTGATGCTTAAATGTACTTAACATAAAACACACACTTATTAATGAATCCTACTTGTCTTCCTTGTGATAAAGAGTAGGCAAAGTCTGATATGTGATGGGGGAAAAAAGAAAAATAAGTTCATCAGACGCTGGATTCTAACAGGGTTCAGGAATGATAGTGTCAAAACATTTTGCCATGCACTTAACAACCTATCCCACTTGCGCTGCTAAAGTCTGCTCAACTATTACTCTATTAGCTCTTTCCAACGAGATGTCCAACTAGACCCCACTGCGTTACCACGTCTGCCAAATGATGTTGTTATTTGGTTGGTTTTAGGTTTTGTTAGAAAGTGACCAAACTCCAACGTCATATTGACGTCAAATAGTGACATTTATTCGTCAGGTATGGCAACCAAAATACATTTGATAGACATCATACTGGTAACATCCACACTGCGTCAAGCTGTAACATTATTAGATGTTGATATTTGGTTGCTTTTAGCTTAGATGTTGGACATTGACATCGCCGGCCTGACATTAAGTTCTGACATCAACGCGATTTTCATTTCCAAACAAAATGTAACTTTCCGACAACATTGGGGTACAACATCAATCTTGTGCCTGCTGGGTGTTTAATGTCATTTCGGTCATCACGCAGTAAACATCCGTCATCTTCTCATCTGTTACATGCCTCTAAACAGTCTTTGGGTCAATGTGAATTTCTGATTTTTATCTTTTAATGTTTTCAAACAGTTTGCTGCTATTATAAATTGCCCATGTCTTGAGGTAGTTTATTATGATGCGATTTACCTTCTATGTGCGGTTTGATTGGACAAGAATCACAGGACTAATTTTTAGAATCCCCATAGACAAGAAAAAATAAAGTAGCAATTTGACTGCAAGTTGAAGGAAAGTAGTGGAGTAAAAGTATCAATACAGCACAAAAAATTTACTCAAGGAATAATAAAAGTACACATTCTTAAAACTACTTAGTAAATTACAGTTCCAGAAAAAAACTACTCAATTACAGTAATTTGAGTATTGTAATTGGTTACTTTACACCACTGCGCTTGTGTACCAGTGGTTGTGAGACGTGGTTTGCAGATCGGGACAAAGTTGGCGGCGATTCTTCCTATTTTAAACTCATGCAGTGTGAAACCAACTGTCGCCGATCTGTCTTACACTGTAAACACAACACCGACTAAACGCTACCCCAGATAGGTAAGCAGTGTGAAAACATCTGTGATGCGGCTACTTTTAAATTCGTGCAGTCTGAACTCGGCATAAGTGGCACATGTCTTTATCAACATATTCATGGCATGAAATGCTCAGGTAAGATGACATAAGATCTGTCTGTGCCATCTAGACTTCTTTATTCACTTTCAATCTTGTGCATAAACTCCAGTCAAACCCCTTTTCCGCCAGCATGAACTGGGTGCATGCTCAGAGCTAATGCTATTAACAGTTTGGAGTTGGTTCAACTGGCAAGCCTTCTAAGTACCGGTTTGCTTTTCCATGGGATAGAAAGCCACCACAAAACCTGATTTGGCGTCTGTTAATACGTCTCCCCTTTCTCAGCAACACAAAAGTGGAAGCACCAAATACAAAAACACCATCAATAAAGGTATATGCTTAATAACTGTTAAAGTCTGCAATAACTGATAAGACTTTTTTCCACAATATGATGACAATGTATTTGTAAAAAAACAAATGAAATATTGAGTAGGGGAAGGAGTTTTATTTTTGTGCTCCATCTCTCTTTTCTTTCACTCAAACTAACGATGGAAGGGCGTGGCTAAGCATGTTTCACCTGAGCTGTCAAACTGACATCATCAGAGAAGGATTGCCATTCCAGAGTTGAAGAAACTGGTTAAATTGTCATTAAAGCCTACCAAAACGAACAGCTTACCAAAACAAGTAGTAATGATTACCAAACAAACTTGTTAAATGTTCACCTTAAGACTAACAATGTAGCAAAGTAATGATATTAGATTTTGATTTCATGCAGACTTTGGTTTTGCAAAACTATTATGAATCCAATGACATAGCTGGCATAGCTAAGTTTTTATGGACATAGATTACAAGCAAACGTACGGTGGCTGAGAAAACAACATGCTGTAGTTTAAGAAAGCACATGCAATTACAGAAAAAAAAAACATCAGCAAATTAAGAAACAAGCTTCATCAGTTTGACAGCACACGTGTGGTAAATTCTCAACTCAAACAACTGAAGAAATGTGCTGCATTTATTAAGTGCACTGCATACTATTAAAACAATGCTTCACATTTAATCATCAGTTTATTTAAGCTAATAATTTACAAAAGACAATGAAATTGTGTAATCAGGATATCAAAATAAACTTCAAGAGTTCACACAGAGATGATGATTGATTATAAAGCTTATTTGGCATGCTGTGTCAGGAGAGAACCCTGAGCTCATAAGATCCTCAAGCCTGGGGCTCCCTCCTGTTTGCAAGACGAGAGGGGAGTTTGAGCTCAGGTACATCTTGAGAACTTCCCTGCTGTAGTGGCTAATGAACAGATAGTGATTGCTCTTAAGAGACAACTACTTACTAGGTGCACGCCTATGGTGCCGATTTGGATTAGTCAATTAACTTAAGTTGCATGTTTTTTGGACGGTGGGAGAAAACCGGAGAACCCAGAGGAAACCCACGTGAGCAAGGGGAGAACGTGTGAACTTGGCACAGAAACGTCGGTTGGTTAAGGACTAGAACCAGTGACGTTCTTGCTGTGAGGCAACAGTGCTAACCACTGGGCCACCATGCCACCCATCTAGAAAAGGAGGAGGAGTAGGGGTGAAAGGGGGATTCTTCAAAAACAAAGATGGCTGTTATATGGAACTTGAGGTATTTTTAGAAGCCTAGGAGTTGTCTGATTGGTGAATCATAAATTGAATAATTCGGAACCAACTGCAAGCAATCATAAGCTTGTGATCCTCTCGAGGTCAGCATAAATAAACTTCACACAAAAAAAAAAACTCACTGAGCAACAGTCATGACATAATAACACATCCATATCTCAGTAGAGTACATCATGTTTTTGGGTCCCCTTGAAACATTTCCATTGTGTTACAATGATATTTGCATGTGTTGTGACAAAATGCAGCACAATTTTTTCAGTTGCTTGAGATGAGAATTTGCCACATGAGTGCTGTCAAACTGATGAAGATTGTTTCTTAATTTGCTGGGGTTTTTGTAATTGCATGTGTTTTCTTAAGTTGCAGGGTATTAAGCTCTATCAGCCACCATACAAGAGTGTTGATGCATCATGCTGTAATTTGTATACTGTAGCATACTGTATATTTATAAGCTGCCATTTAAAAAATGGTGCCTAAAACAGTTCCTTTTGTTGGTTAGAGCTACACCAAAGAACCAATTTGAAACTAAGCTCTAGATCTAACAAGCCCGACAGATGCTTACTTTTGACTTGGTGTGTCACAGCCCTAATGATCAAGTATTTGCAAAAAGCAGCCGTTAAGAGTAGTAGACAATACTTTTGGTGGTGATGAATATCTCAGTAAAGTACATCAAACTATGGTAGTCCCAACCCATCACCCAGAGCAGACTGATGCAACCAGAAAATTCGGTAATTGTTCCTGCACAGATTTTGTGGGTGTTCTGTAATGTAATCTGATTTGCATAATTCTCCTGTGATTTGGGCACCTAAACAAACAGTGCAAATAATTGTCTCTATTGGCGGGCACAACTCATTCTTAATGTATTTCCCAAAGATAACAGTGTAAAGAAGAATGGTCCAAAAAAAAATCTACAGAAATCTGTTGTAACTTCTTAGAACTGCCTAAGTCCAGATCCAGTTGTCCATGATCCAGATTGCTCTATATGATGTTCTGAGATCAGACAAACTTTGTTGTGCTTGTGTATCCATCATAAATGCAAAACAGTTGTTAAAAGTGATAAGCAAATACTTGATTCAGTTCAGATGAACTAATCCCCAGCTTGGACGCATAAATGGGAGGTTGAGATGGAATATTCAAGAGATATAATATATTTATAATGCTTGACAGATTCTAAATTATAATAAATCCGTATAAATATATCTACAAGTAAATGGCCATTCAGAATGTCACATTACCGTGTTTCTAGTTTTCTATGTAAGCTGTTTTCAAAGATTCAGGAACTCTAAGAAGAGGAGGGCTTCATATCTGTTCACTGGCATCAGTAGTCATGCAGCTACAGTAGCTTTGGTAGATAAACATGCAGCCTTATCAGAAGCAAATCACTATTAAAAGGGTTTTCTATACACTGTGTCTCTTTATGTCTCCATCACTGCTATTCTGTGTTAATAAGAATTTTATTATTTGATTACAATGTTGTTGCTGAAATTTAACCGGAGACAAGCACAAGTGTGTTGGCAAAAAATGTTTGTTTTTTTTTTTTAAGCATGTTTCATTCCTAGATAAACTGAAAGAATTGCTTAAGTGAATAATTCAGCGACTCATTGGAAAACAGTCGCTCGTTTCATTTTAAACAAGTCTTTTTTAGTGAATAATTCAATGATTGGCTCAAATTGTGTCTCTTGCTTCATTTATGAAAGTGTAAGTGTAATTTTGAACTAATCTCTCTACATAATTTAGTTACTCAGTCTGTTGCTCATTTCATTTCTGAATCATTCTGTGTTTTAAATTGATTACTTGAATAATTTAATTCTATGTTAAAAAAAAGCTGATTGTTTCACTCCTGAATGAATTTAGGATTTTGAACAAATTGCTTGAATGAGAAATTGAGTCATTTGTTCCTAAAACAGATGCTTGTTTCATTCCTGAATTAATCAGTGTTTTTGAATGAATTGCTTGATTCAATTAGCCATTCACTCAATCTCTTGTTGGTTTTATTCCAGAATCAAATTGTTTGAAAGTAATTGCTTGAATTATTCAGTGATTCACTCAAAAACAGCTGATTGTTTTACTCCTGAATGAATTTAGGATTTTAAAATTTAAAACAGATTTACTCCTACATGCATCACAGAATTTAAACACATTGTTCATGTGAATAGTTCAAATGTTCACTTGTATAATAGTTGCTCTTTAACCGCTGAAATAATCCTGGTTTTAGTGAAATGGTTGAGTGAATAATTCAAGGACTCAAAAAAACTGCTGCTTCTTTCACTCCTGAACAGTTGCTCGTTTTGTTCCTGCATTATCAACCCACCAATGATGTATAAACTGTCTGAAGCCACACTAATTAAATTAGAACAATACAACTGGCAAATAATCAAGTACTATAAAGCTTTCCTATCAAATAGAGCAGATCATCTTAAGTCTCCCCTTTACACAATGAAGGAAACATGAACCGGTCTTAAAAGTCCTGCAACATGAAAGTCCTGCAATCTGCGAATATTCAGTGATTTCTTATTAATCACAGAAGTTGTTTTAAAAATAGTCCACAATAGGTGAAATCTGCAAATAGTCTGCTTTATTTTTTACAATTTTATAGATGTTTTAATCTATAACTATTGCAGATCTACACTATTTTCTCAGATAGGCATTACCATTCTCACACGTTTCTCTCTTGTTTAAACACTACTGTAATTTCTACTTTCTTTTAGCATGTTTAGAAGTCCATCTTTTCGTGAAATAGTTAGCATCTTCCTCTGTGCAGAATGTTTCGTCGACATTATGGGGTTTGTTGCGTAGAAACTTGAAGTACAGCACTTCCGATTCACACTGCTTGCGATCAAGATTTATTTCAATTTGGCTAGCTGAACACATTCTGTACTGTACAAGAGACATGGCAAGGAGGAGTTTGATTGACATTGGTCTACAGCCAGTCAGCTTGCAGACTGCAATGTGCGTTCTGCAAAATAAAAATAAAAAAAGCATGTCAAATTGCTCTAAAAAAATAAACTAAACTGAGAGACCACGTTTAAGCAAGTGACCACTGTATACTGTAAAATACACTATAAGTAAATCCACAATGCACACAATATTCAAATGCTTTCTTGTGAAAACTACATGATAAACATGTCTTGATTATGTGTAAACAACAACAACAAAAACATTTACTGCCATCGCAACATGTGCACACAGGGCAATGCTAAAACGCAATATATCTTTGATTTATATAGTTTCTTGTGGCAGACTGTATTTATGCTCATTTTCTTAACATCCAATTAGAACACAGATTTGTCAGTTCCACGCCAGGACTATTCCCATCTGACTCCAATAATAAATCTTTCTGACTGTAATATTTCTTCAGGTTTGCCTCCTCTCTTCAACAAGTACCACATTATTAATCATTTAATCCAGAAAAAAAATTCTGCTTTTTTGTTTCAAGTCATTTTTCTATCAGCGAAGTCGCAGAGGGCCTGAGATTGACAGCTACATCGATCTCCCAGCAGTTTACCCAGAATGCTAAGCAGGGAATTACAAACAAAAAGCTGTGTTTTCTCTTCTTCAATGAGGCGTTCACTCATTTTGTTGTTGTTGCTTTTTTTTCTATCTAAAACGATACAGAGCAGCTCAGAGCCTTAGTGTGCATTTGATGCCTTATAAGAAGCAGAGCCACAACAGCAGACCTTTCACGAAAAAGATGCTGCCGCTGAGACAGAATGGGGAGATTATCGTTGAAGGGGGAAAAGTATGTAAATGGGAATCAAGGGATTTTTTTGTGGTGTATTCAGGGTTTTAATGTGGATGGGTCGTAAAAGGTGCTTTGGGATGAATGCTTAAGGAGGAGCTCTCAATTCTCTTTCATGCACCTGCTTTTTTTCTGAGTCAGAAATGCTGGTGTCTTGCTGTGCAGCAAGCCTTGGTTCTTTTTACAGTGAGAACTGCCTTTGCATAGATAACCAAATGCATTTACCACCGCCCAGTTCTTTGCAATGTTTGTTGAGGAAACTTCAGTGAAGTTCTTAAGAAAAGCCATCTGCTTCTGCAATATCTTATTTACATTTAAAAGCACCCATTGAAAGATGATTTGAATGGAAAGATTGTTGTACATTACAAAATCACAAGCCATGTTCACAATGACTGTAATAATGAATACTATTTATAGTACTCCAAAAAATAAATTTTTAGGGTAAGCAGAGTTTCCACATACTTATGTCATACTTATTTTGCTTTAAGCAGTGCAGATGCCCTTTCAGCCACAACACAGTACTGGAAAACATCCATACACACTCAGCTCAAAATACAGGTTTGGAGCTGCAAAGAGCACGTTCACACAACAGCAGTACAGTCCTGATCACTGCACTTTGCTTATTAATAAGGTAGAATTCTCTTGATTTGGTTATCTACAAAAGTAAAATCCTCATTCTGCATATACACTATGTTTCAGGTTTGTTTCAGGTTTTCATTTGTGGTCTCAGTGTAAAAGGCAATCAGGCTAAAAACATGCAAAATTTGATAGTGTTAACAAGCAGAGCTTGACCGTGTTAAATCAGCAGTTTTGAACGTGTTTCTTTAGTTTGCATAGACATGAAATGTTTTTTTTTTTTTTCAGAACTTCTACTAAATCTGTCAATAATAGCTTGAAATGTAAACATAAGATGCTGTATTGATTTTGTGCCTGCAATGTTTGCAAGAAATGCCAATATTAAGATCATGTTAGCAGTGTGGTCATTGTTTAATGGAAGATTGCCTCAATGGTGATTCAGATTCACTGATTTAACATTGACAATGCGAGTATAATGTGATTTATGAGGCGTGAGACCCTTGTCACTCACAAGCTATTTACTAGCATTTCCTAATCTAGCCTGAGCAAATAAATGCTTTTATTTTTAACTTTCTATTCCTAGGAGAAACAGCAGGCCTATTGCAGAAAAATTAAGCAGAAGAGATTTGCAGAGAAGCTGAAAAAATATTAATAATTGAGCACCACTGATAACTTCTTTGTAATATAACAACAACACTCTCTACATTAAGGAAACTGATAAAACACTAAACTTCTCTCAATATTTAAACCAGTAAAATTGCTATTGAAATTGTCAAACACAATAATTGCAGCAATATAGGAAAACATATCCCACACACAAAATGCAAACACAGGCTCATTCTGTAAACATAGTCCTGTATACAGTAGTGAAAATTGCAAATTATGTAGCCAGAAATATGTATGGCTGCATTTCATCTTCAAAATGATATGATGCCATTCCTTTTTACGCTTACAAGCTGACCACTTACCTATGTGTGGACGGCTTTCCTACTGTTTTTCCTACCTTATTTCCAGTAGCTTGCCATGTACGTCGGTGGACTTGAGATGCAGAGAGAAGTAGATCACGAAGACTGGGTTTTAGTCTGGCGTAGAACGATTCCAGAAAGCGGGTAAGACAAAAACAGAAGCCAAACAATAAAATAAACAAGTAAATAACAAGGTGAGAATGTGGTAAAATCTGAAAACGTGGTAAAAATCAGGCAAGGGCTTTTCTTTTTCTGCATTGCTTTTTAAAACTGTCTGTTGGGTTTAGGGAAGTGGGTGGACTAATTGGTACTTTTGAAAACACTATTGGTTGGGTTTAGAGATGGGGGAGGGTGGGTCAGTGGATCAATCAGTCAATCAGTCGGTCAGTCATTACGTCAGTCGGTCGACAGCGGTCTCTTGTAGATTTATGTGAGAACAGCAGGTGCGGATAACACACCCAAGAGAAATCAGAGATCTCATAAAACGTACACAGCAGCCGCTGGTGGATTTACGAAAACAAAAAACTACGTCCTGGGACGTATTTTGGACTCTTAAGAAATGTATATAGCGATACGATTTCAAAATGAGTCTAGGTTGCAAAATGCAGCCATAATGTACCCTGGGGCATGTATTTCTCGGTTCTTAAAAATGTATCCCTGGGCACATTTTCCTAATAGGCCTGTATTGTTTTTTATTGCTCACTCTAACATGAGCAAACTGTGCATCTTGACACAATTAAACTTCATTTCGTTGATTTTGACACTTACCGCCTTCCATATTTCAACTAGCTGTCCCATGTCTCAGCTAGAGTCATAAGCTTAGTTTCCCTAAACAGATGTGAATTTTACTTATGCGGAAAACTTGTATATTTCATAAAATATTTGCAAATAAAGCACTGTTTCCATTCAATGTGTCAAAGACCACAAAATCAGCACTTGCTGATAAACTGGCACCAAGTATCAAATAGAAAAATGAAATTTATTCACTACAGGCCTTGTGTTGGTCTTTTTCTGATATAAATTACTTGTACCTCAGAAGACAAAGACAAAATGCTATGATCATGCGGTGGCTTCTGGAAGCGTAAAAACATTCTTTGAGGGCATGGCTTTTTGGAAGGTAATGATACCGATCCCATTTGATGAAAGACTTTGGCTAAGACGATCTAGAATGACTTAAACACATTTCAGATGATTTACTACGTGTTCTGCTCCTTTGTCCATTAATGCTGTCCCATTTCTGTTATCACATGATCTGCTCAAATGAAAACTACATCACAATTTAAATATGCAAGCTGGAATTTATTCTGTAAATGTGTTTCTGTCTTAATTTATGAAAAAAGTTGATCATACTCGATATATTTTTATGCATCTTAAAAATGTATGCAGATCTTGGCATTTCAATTAAGCATTTTTAATGCAATATTCTAAAACAAAGTTTTGAAAAATAGGTGGATGGAAACATAGCTATTGAGACTCACAACCACAGTATGAACAAATGCAGTTGTCGGTTACAGACCGTTTGAAAAAAATTATAATAATAAATCAAGACAGAAAAGGGGTCATCTCCATCTAAAAGCACTAAAAGGAAATGTTTCCCTGACTGTAGCATAACAATCTGCCAAAAGAGAAGTTAGTCTTCTTAAGCGTCCTATGATTATCAAGTTTAAAGACTACGATAAAGATAATATAATTTATTCTCTGGTTTATTCTTTCCCTTGTGTTCTCTCAAAGTGCACTAATGTCGAAATGCACAGGCATGCGATGGGCCAAACTGAAAAACCCATCATTTTCTTCTTGAGTGGCTCTGTGTTATACATGACAAGCCCTGTCCCTTGTGGGAGACGCAGAAAATTGCGGTCGCTGTCTCTCACAAGATTTCAACCTTCCTCTATCCTATTAAGCTCAGAGTAATATTTCCACAGGTTCTTTTTTCGAGAATCAACGAGATGTCATCTGAGGGAGCTGAAATTGTACAGCATATAGAAGATGGTTAGATAAAGCTCTCCGTCAGCTTGCTGTTAAAGTGTCCATGATGGACAACTATATTTCAAAAAAGTGTTGGCAAGTTTTAAAGCAGCGGTTATCGACCTTTTGACACAACAATCATTTCAAACAAAAAAAGTAAATTAATACATTTTAAAGTTTGTCATTTTTCAACATGTAAGATGCTGTATTGAGTGTCCATGATGAAAAGACATCTTAATTCAAGATGTAAACAAGGCCAAGGATCTATTCATTAATTGGTTGTTTTCAGGATGGCTTATTTAGCTTTCCAAGGCTTACAACTGAGTGAGTGTCTTTAAAAGAAATATACAGTTACTCAGTGAATCACTTAATTGATTGGTCCAAAAATATAAAGGAATAAAAACTCTAAGTTTTAAAGAATTAATGAAAAACACTTTTTTAAAGCTTGCATATTGTTTTGACAATTTAAGTAGGTTTTTTCAGGTCTAATTGTTGTTGTTGTTTTATCTAAAGTCAAGACTCACCATTGGGAGAGTGTTCATTACAATATTCTTTTCTTGTTACTTCATAACATGTCTTTGTTCTCACACTCCCTACAATCTTCATAGAATGTTAAGGATGTTTTTGTTTCTTTGTTTGTTTGTTTGTTTGTTTGTTTGTTTGTTTGTTTGTTTGTTTGTTTTGTGTTCTTTGGCACTTGATGAGTTTAATAATAAAAAGATTTCTCAGCTTATATATTTTTATGCTGATTTTTCACAAATTACGAATTAGTTCAGACTACTTAAGTTTTAGGCTTGAGAACAGCCTGTTAAAAAAAAGACATTCCATAGATATACCTTTATATGTAATAATAACTGTACTGCATTCATAAATAGAAATGAAGATGACTTTTTTCAGGGGGACAGTCTCAGTGGACAACTGTAATGCTGTGCATGCAGATATTGAAAGCAGGTGGCCAGCTGAGAGAGGGAGAGAGAGAAAGAGAAGCCTTTCAATTTCCTTAGAGCTTAATACAAACTATATGCTGAATATGAATCAGCAAATTTCAGCATGCATCCAAACTACCTCAAAAGCAGTGAAGATGTCCAAAACCCTGCTCTGCGCCACCATTCAATCCCACTATGCGAGACCAAAAGATCAATAAAATCCAGGTCAACACTGCACTCCTGCTGGCTCATCAGATTGACTTGACAGCAGGCCAAAGACTTTACTATAGCTAGTACAGAAACTCCAGGCTTAATCCCAGTTTACTCACTCATACTTTTGCTGCTCCACGTTTTGTTCAGCTATACAAATCAAAGGAAGTAAGTGCTTATGCTCTAGGCGAACGCAATTGATTTTCATTCTATGAAGAGAAGCTTTCTCTTTAAACCACGATGACTGACCCATTTAAATACTGTGTTTCCAATAGTAAGCTGTTATATTTTTATTCTCCTTTACTTTCATTCCATTCATTTGTTTGCAGTAAATTTGCAATGTTCTGTAAAATATCACTCAATGCTCATATTGTGCTGTATTTTGGGTGTGAGAAGTTCAATAAAAAGACTCGTGGAGCGCAAGGGATGGGTTCATTCCTCTGGGGTCATTGCTGGATCAAGGATGTTCCTTTAATCATAACTAAATAGCACAGCGTACACTAAATATAGCTTCAGATTCACAATGAACTGGTTTGAAGGACGTTTTCAAGCTCTGGAGAAATAAATCAGGGTTGGTGGTTTGTTTTGATAACAGCACTGGGGTTTTCTTTGCCTATCTGTTTCTGTAACTTTCACACAGATTGATAGTTTTCACGTTAGTGGTGAGGGCTTTTCAATGTATTACTGCAGGATACCTTGTAACTCCAGTTGGTGGTGACAAGCTTTGAAATCAATAGAACATTATGCAAAGAAAAATCAATGTAATGGCATGTATTAACTAAAGATGTCACAGTCAGTTTTTTTTTTTTTTTTTGCCCTTGAGTCCGAGTCATTTGATTTTGAGTATCTACCAATACCGATACCCGATCCGATACTTCTATATAAAAAAATAAATAAATAAAAAAGAATAAAAGAAGAGAAAAGAAACAGGTCTAGGGTGTTCCTTCTTTTTTACCTTATTTTTCAAGAAACAGAGCTCTTCTGTGAGTTAGCTTGAACAATCAAGTAATAAACAACATCTATTCTTCACTTTTGAAATAGTGCAACAGTAATTCCAATAGAAAAACTAAGAGCACCTAAACTTAAAATACCCGGCAGACAATCACAAACTTACTTATGTCACAGTTTGCTATGGCAATGATGTTGTCATCAAATTTAAAATACCTCTAGACCGCAGACATACTCATGCTTTCCACTTCAAGCTGCTTCCAGGTTCTTACTTTGCTGGCATTTAACCAATAGCATCTCTGCAACAAAGTGATTTCACACCTTGCTGTTTTATAGATGTGTGTGTATGTATACAGTATATATATATATATATATATATATATATATATATATATATATATATATATATATATATATATATATATATATATATAATTTTTTTTTACATTTAATTTTTTAATTATTTCAAAATTATTTTAATTTCTAAATTATTTCAAGATTACTAATTATTTTACTTTGAAGTTACTTTTAAAACATAAAGGCCCAATCCCAATTCTAGCCCTTCCCCTTACCCCTCGTTTTGCACATTCACATCAAGGGGTATGTGTGTCTCAATTCTTTTTAGCATGAGGGCGTAGGGCTAAGGCAGGGGAAGGTGTGTATAACCCTTCGAATGAAGACTTTCCGGGACCACACTCGAAACCAAAGGGTAAGAAAATTTCCCAGAATACACCAGCCACAACAGTAGCTGAGCCCGGAAGGAGAACCACAGATTCGTATTTTTGTCATTATTATGAATTTTTACAACAAACAACCATATGTTTTAATATATTTGTTCTTGTTTTACTGTCATGCTTAAAATAAAAAAGCTAAAATAATAACCGCTAAACTTTGCGATCTATAATTCATAATAACTCTTGTACAGCAGTGCCACAACATTCTGATACTCGATGACACTCGAATACCCTGTCAGAAAAGTCTAGTGGTTGTGAATAAGCATTTTACAGTGTCTGCTATAATGTTAATGTTGTTTTTGGTGTGTTTACATAGATGAATATGGCCACATTGTAAATGCACAGTACAGTTACGAGCTTACCACCACTTTAGATTGTTATAATAACATAATATATGCCTTCAGTGATTTCCCTAAGATAAACACCAAAATATAAAGCAACCGGAATGACTACAACAGTTGTGATCGTATGATCTCATATGAAGCATGAGATTGCAATGACATTTGATGACATGTGCAGGTGCTGTAGTGCTGTCCCAATTCTTAGGAATAAATTTTGAAACCCTTCCACTTTACACTTGGTTTTAAGGGCCAAGAGGAAGGGGTAGGGGTACAAAAATAGAATTGGTATTTGGCCAAAATATACCTATAAAGTACAAAATAAACTGCAGGTCTTTCAGTACTTTAATATTCACCGAAAAACATTACAATGGGTTGATCACAGCAGCTTGACAAACTCAAAATACTTAAAAACTTAAATTCTCTCATCATTTGCTTGTTCCAAACCTGTTTGTCTTTTTTACTTTAACACAAAAGAAGAAATTTTGAAGAAATCTGAATATCTGTAATAATTGACATCTATAGTATGGAAAAACACTGCACTGTTTGAGTATTCTGTGTTTGTCTGAGGTAGTTAATCTACCGAAATGTGTATATTCCATTCAAAGTATGAAGCTGATTGGTCAGTTCTTGACGCGGTTTTCAGTTGGTGCACCTGAAGATGCGAATAAGCACAGTATGCAAGCCACTCACCTCAATTAGAAATAACACTTGCACGCACATGTGAACGGTCCCATAAGCAGCTGTGCTTCTCTTCACATTCAGAAGATACCTTCACTCCCGATCCTGCACAAATACCCAGTTTAGCCTGTTTAGGCTGAGTTGGGCCGCCATGTTTTTGGGTGCCTTCTTGGTGACGAGTGTTGTCATAGAAAGCTTTCTATACAAGTACTTGAACAAGTTGCTGGTTGAGTTAAAAGCAGTCAAAAGTTCTTTAGAGACTGAACATAGATGCTGTTGAAAGCAATATTTTGTTTCTACACTCAATGAAATTAAAGTACAGTAATATTTGTATTTCCACTTGAGAAAGTGACCGCTCTTGACAGCTTTTCAGCTCGTGTTCTCCAGCAATTTAAAAGCACATGCTTCTAAGCTGACGTTGCAGCAGAAAATGTGATTTTAAAAAAACTTTTTTTCTTCTAAAAACACCCAACTCTGGTCATCAGTTTACCACACTTTACCGCACTGAATGCAAACTCAGATCAGACATTAGTGCATTTCAATGTCCCAAAAATCATTCGATCACTCGGCAGATTACTCTTATGACAAGTCATAGACAGACCAGCTGATCTTCGCCTATCTGTGTTTGCACTCTGTGAACAGTGGTGAACTGATGACCTTCACGGCCAATCACAGTCGTTTTTGTTGAGCATGTGGGCACAATGGGCAATCAGCTGTTTTTAAGTGCTCGCTCAACAGCGCTCAAATGTTAGCAGGAAATTGGCGTTTTTAAAATCCCAGTACCAATTACAGAAATTCTAGTATTGTGACAACACTATTATACAGAGTTGTAGTTCACTGACAAGGCACTCAAAATCATGTTCATAATTCCAGATTAATTAATCAGTCAGGCAATAATGAAATCAAATATAATCATTCTGCTATAATGACTGCTGCTTCGGAGGGTCTCCATGATATACTATGGCTCTGTCTCCTCTGTCAGCAGAGATTTACTACTGATCACACAGGTTTGTTTCCCGGACAAGTTGTGCTTAACAACTGCAGCTTTAGATTATTTTGAACTCTTTTGATTTATAGCGCAGTCCTTCAAGACAAAGCCATTTGCTAACACAGTGTTACTAAGTCCCCATAGTTTGAAAACTGTGCATCTCTACACATATTTAGAGCATCCATGAACATTCATTATTGCTACATTTGTAAGTTACACTGCATTCACACATATGTTCATACATTATATACTGTGCATTGTGTCCCCCCAACACACAGTCACACATCCAACTGCTGCTTTAAAACATTAATCCAATTCATCACTTCTAATCACCTTACTTTCTTCCCTTTACTTTCTACAAATAGTTTGCATAACCGACTTGAAAGTGCAAGAGTCAAAGAAAGCTGTAATTAACGTGGACGACTGCGACACCTAATAAGAGATCTAATTAGGAAAATGAATAAGGTGTCAGGGCCTTTTCAGAGTCGCTTGGACGGGAAGATTAATCACTCGCTGGGCTAATTTGATTTGTGACAACGAACAGGATGACCTGGTGAGTTGTTTTAAAAAGATTCTATACTCCAGAGCATATGACATTAATAAAACATGAATGGATTGCGGTAGAGAAGGGAAAGACCCCCCCCCCCCCTTTTTTTTTTTTGCTTCAATAGCTTAGTGGATCACCTTTTTTAGCCATTTAAGAAGGGAACATTTCAGCGAACAGCTAAGGGCCATTGGGAAGCCTGTCTGTAAGGAATCTTTTTACCACCTTCAGGAATTACCACTAGTCAAAATCCTGACCTAGCTTTGTTTTGATCCTATTGTTAGAAGCAAGGGTTGAAATCCCAAGAGTTGGCTATTAAAACAGCTGAAAGCCTTTTTTTGTCATGAAGGTCACACACAGTCTTCATCATTGACTATATGCATGCCTTATACATGGATTTTCATTTATTCATTCTCCTTCAGCTTAGTCCGTTATTTATCAGGGGTCAACACAGCAGACATAACCACCAATGAACCGAATATTCCAGCATATGTTGTATGCAGTGGATGTCTTTCCAGGAAAAACTCTGCTGGGAAACACCCGTACTCTTTTGCATTCACTCACACACACTCATACACTAAAGCCAAATTAGTTAATCCAATTTACTTATAACACATGTCTTTGGACTGTGGAGGAAACCATGAGAAAACCATGAGCACCATGAGAAAACCCACGCGAACACGGGAAGAACATGCAAACTCCACTTTGCTGCCTTACATGGATTTTATTTTGGACTATTATATATATAAATTAAAAATAAATGAAAATAAAAACGTATGCAACAAAATAATAACCCTATTCAAAATGCAGAACTAATATATAGTGTATACAAATCTTTACACTGTCCCACAGTTATAATCTCATTGACCACAAAGCTTTCGCCAAAGCTAACAACATTGTAAATCATGTTCAACATTAAACGCTCAACAGGCCGGGTCATCATTCAAATGAACTGAGAACATCCAATTTAGACACTTTTATATTGTCTTTTCTCTGTCCGTGTAATAAAGGCGTGTCCTTGAATTAACGTGCAAATATGCTGTATTTATTATAAATTTTTACAGGTGGACAAGATATGAACTTTAAAACTGACTAAAGAAAGCAGCTTACATACATAATCTGAGATGTCATTCATAATTATAGGTAAGCATTTACATAACAGATATATATATATACTGTATATTTAGTCATCCTTTATGGAGTGGGTTTGTAAAATATTCAAGTCAAGTTTTGTCAAATTTTTAAAGAGCTCGTGACTTTTAACTCCAGTGGATCAAATTTTTAGTCAAAACTCCTAACTCTACCTAACTCAATTTTGAATGAAGTACTATGTATATTTTGGCGTGTCTCTCACTCTTTCCTCTCAAAATGCATGATTGTTTGAATAAGCACTGCCTTTTCTTTAGCAAAGAAATTTTATTAATAAAAGCTAATGAATTGTGCATATGAGGAACAGACAATCCACTTAAGTGTGTCACACAAAGAGGCTTTCGGGTTCAAGCGCTATATCAAACTGTATGTGGAGAATGGCAAAAATAAACGTTTAGACAGCGATGTAATACTTTTGAAAATCACAATCGCAATATATATATATATATATATATATATATATATATATATATGGGCAATATCACACTAGTAGCAATGCAATATGGCTGTATATCGGCACTGGTAGTGCCCCCACCAGTGCAGATATACAGCCATACGAGTCAGCCAGCCTGCTACGAGTGTGATATTGCATTTATACAACAATTTGACGCCATAATTGTGTATATAAAAACAAAATCAAACATGGCGAGTCTCAAAAACCCTTTTGTATGAGGAACTACATTTTTCCACCTTGGATTCAAGTCATAAGCTGACAGTAAAACAGCTAATCAAGCATCTAGGGTAAAGAGGCTGTACGGGTGCTGATATGACTTAAATATATCAAGGCCATCAGCCAATCAGATTCAAGAACCAAACAGAACTGTTGTATAAATAAATAAATAAAAATAAAAAAAAAAAAAATATATATATATATATATATATATATATATATATATATATATATATATATATATATATATATATATAGTAGTATAGGTAGTGATGTCGCCTCACAGCAAGAAGGTCGCTGGGTCGCTGCACTGTTAGACATTTCAAAGGCATTTTACAGTAACTTACTGGCAACACTGATGCAACATTAAAAACGACAAAGCACATGAACATACATGTAAAAAACTAATTTAAGTGTCTGACCTGCATATTGTTGAGAAAAAAAAACAATTGTACTTAGTAGTACTGACATTAAACCAGACACAAGTACAAAATATTCCATTCTTTAAAACATTTATAATGCTTAAAGCATTTAAGGAAAATGTGTGAAAATTACATTAAGCATTAAAATCAACAGATTAAAAATCACACAAAGCACTAGAACATACATGTACAATAATAATTTAATTGTCTGAATAGCCTATCGTTGGAAAAATAGATTGTAACTATTAGCTGACTCAGAAACAACACAACTTTAAAATATTACTAATTCCGGTGTCAAATGCTCAACAATGTCTGAATTCACATGTTCAAATGCAATTCATCTTTATTTCTATTGCACTTTTACAATGTAGATCAATGATGTCCAAGCAACTTAACATAAAAGTTTTTGTAAATTGAAGCTGCTTCAGTCCAGTTTTCAGAGTTGAAGAAGTAAATGTCACTGCTGAAAGTTCAAACACTGAAGAGAAAATCCACGGATCCACCAATTGAAGCAAAGCGAGCGAGTGGCGACAGTGGCATGGAACAAACTTCACCAACTGACGAAAGTGTAGATTAAAAGCCCTTGAGAGATACCAGGCTCAGTTGGGCACGACCAATTCTCCTCTAGCCAAACTTGTGCAAAGCCGCAGTCTAGGCACCAGAGGCTTGAAAGGCCACCGGCAAGTGGTCAGGCTGCCCACTGGATCAATGCGGAAACTATCTATAACGTGTGTCTTTCAGGAATCAGTCTCTCACTCTCCACTCCTCCATGACCACCACAGCATCTGGTCAGGATTTGGCCCAGTCCAGGATTATGGAGACCTCTGGATAAGGAGAAACAGACTAACATAAGCATAGAGGAAGCTTGTTTAAAAAAAGTTTAAAGTTTAAAGTTCTGAGCAACTGGCTCCTGCTCATGATCAGCTCATTACCAGTCCTGTTAATTTTTTTCCCCAAAAAGGTTTTACAAAAACATTATAGCATTTGTGATGGGGTGATTCACTACAGGACAGGTTAGACAATTTGTTTTATGCATTCCTAATAAACTAAAACAGAATGAATGCTGATACAATTATTGAAAGTGTCTCATCTAATCCAAGTTCTCAGTTAGCTGGTGAAAGAAGGATAACACACTATTGTTCATGGTTGTTATTCTCTTCATTACTTCTCCTGCCTTTTTCTGGCTCACTCTGGTTGTTGCTGTGCATTTTGTTTCGTCCTCTGGATTTATTTATACAAAGAAATATTGAGGCAACATGAAATGGGGAAAAATACATTTAATACATAGACAAATGCATGTATGCCAATACTAATTACTGTATCACGAAATATCTGACCCATGAAAGACCTCAATCTGCTTAAAAATATTATAAACAAAGATAAAAAAAATAAAAAAACGACTAAATGGTTTGCATAAAAAAGGGAAACAAATGTTTAACTTAGCTAGCAACTAAACATGTGACACATTTTGTATTAAAAGTACTATATTGAGAAACAAATAGATGTACAGTACTTCAGCCAATGTCACAGAGACATACAAAACATACAAAAAAGAATGTCAAAATAATATGTCTTATACATGCAATTTAGGTATTAAATGCAGATCTAACATATAGCTTTGCATACAGATGAGCAAATAAATAATCTTGTTGTTTTATCCTTTAGGAAAAGTAATTTCTATACATGTTTCTTTAAATTACACTCCAAATGAAGAAAAATATTAAACAAAATACTCACAGACATATTTTCAAGAGCTTTTGTAACATAAACCTGCATGGCAGCGAAATACAGCTCTGTTGAATCTCCTCCATTGCAACACTAACTACGGCAAAACTAGAGGTACAAATCTAGAGGTACAAAATTAATACAACTCAATTTTTTCTATGTCCACTAGATGTCACTCTTGATTGTTTTGCTAAGATCAGCACAGTCTTATTTTAAGTAATAGCAGTGTTAATGTAATAAACTAAATAAAGGTAACAACTAAATAGATGTTACATTTCTGAAATGCGCGATATAACTCCAAGCCAGAGAAAATAATATTAGCCTACTTTATACATTAATTTGTTCTATTTTCGTCCACAAAACATTCTGTAAAATGAAACACTGCCTCAGCTTCCCATAGTAAACTTTGTTAAATCCAGCATGTTTGTCAGGCATGCTGTTAAATTGTCCTCCAGAATTGCCCCAGGGTCTTGTGGTGCTGGATAGTCGATTCGCCGCAAGGTGGCATCGAAGCACTTGTGGAAAATACAGTATGATACAGGAATTTTTACAAATACAGTAAATTACTGTATATGTTGTTCGATGTCACACTAAATTCCCATAATGCAATGGTAAATCCAGTTCTATACTATAAAAAGAATTTGCAGTATTATACTTTGTGAAATACAGTAAATAACTGTGGAAATTACAGAAATGTCTAACAGTGTGGTTCAAATCTCGGCTCAGTTGGCGTTTCTGTGTGGAGTTTGCATGTTCTCCCTGCGTTCGCCTGGGTTTCCTCCGCGTGCTCCGGTTTCCCCCACAGTCCAAAGACATGTGGTACAGGTGAATTGGGTAGGCTAAATTGTCCGTAGTGTATAAGTGTGTGTGTGTGAATGTGTGTGTGTGTGTGTGGATTTTTTCCTGAGATGGGTTGCGGCTGGAAGGGCATCCGTTGCGTAAAAACTTGCTGGATAAGTTGGCAGTCATTCCGTTGTGGCGACCCTGGATTAATAAAGGGACTAAGCCGACAAGAAAATGAATGAATTATACATATATATATATGTGTGTGTGTGTGTGTGTGTGTGTGTGTGTGTGTGTGTGTGTGTGTGCAGTTGAAGTCAGAATTAGTAGTCCCCATTTGAATTTAAATTTTTTTTTATATTTCTCAAATGAACAGAGCAAGGACCATATGTCTGATAATATTTTATCTTCTTGAGAAAGTCTTATTTGTTTTATTTTTTTAAGCCATTTTAAGGTCAAAATTATTAGCCCCTTTAAGCTATTTTTTAATAGTCTACAGAACAAACCATCATTATACAATAATTAAAAACAAAAAACAAAGGGGGTAATAGTATTTTGTAATGTTTTGGTGCTCAAAAGTGTTTTTGGAGCTTTTTTTTTAATTATTATAACAGCTGAACCACTGATGTCAATTGGATTCTATTGACAATGTTTTTGGCTCCTTTCTGGACTTTGAACATCTCAGGAGAATGTTTATAAAGGATGAGAGAGCTCTCTGATTCGATATAAATGTCTTCATTTTTGTTCCGAAGATGAAAGTCTCAGGGAATTAGAACAAGATGAGGGTAAGTAATTAATACATTTATTTTTATTTCTGGGTAAATGCAATTGGACCAAATGACATTAAAAAAAATTATAAAATAACTGAGCACCTGCATAACAACAATAAACTATCAATAAGTTGATGAAAACAATGCACTACATTTCTGCCTCAGATGTGGCTGACAATATACACAATGCTGACATATGATTGTGAAAAACCTTGTTACTCAAAATATATTTTGGTAACTTGTTAAGATGTGTTAATGTGTGTTATGCCATAAAGTGTTAAGACAAGAAGTCAAGTGCAAGTGTCTGACCACATGTAAATCCACATTAAAAACACAGTATTAATTCATTCATTCAATCATTTTCTTTTCGGCTTAGTCCCTTTATTAATCCAGGGTCACCACAGTGGAATGTACCGCCAACTTATCCAGCACATGTTGTACGCAGCGGATGCCCTTTCCAGCTTCAACCCGTCTCTGGAAAACATCCATACACACTCATTCACACTCATACACTACAGACAATTTAACCTACCCAATTTACCTATACCGCATGTCTACAGGGGAAACCGGAGCACCCAAAGGAAACCCAGGCAAACATGGGGAGAACATGCAAACGCCACACAGAAACGACAACTGACCCAGCCGAGGCTCGAACCCACTTTATTTACATAATCAAAAGTCAGCCGTTACTTTGTGTGTGTGTGTGTGTGTGTGTGTGTGTGTGTGTGTGTGTGTGTGTGTGTGTGTGCGTGTGTATGATGTTCAGAAAATAGCCAGAATTCTTTACTTAAGTAAACATTCAGAATTGACTGTTGTTACATTGTTAAAGTATATTCTGACATTGTTAATGTATATTCTACCAAATGGGCCACTAATTAAAGAAACTGACAATTATCGTCAGACAGACATTACTGGTGTGCATTTTCTTAATGTACAGTACAGAAATACATACAAAAGTTCTCTGGAGAGAATTTGTAGTGCTCTACACGAAGGTATAAATGCACAGAAGTCAGACTGATAAAATTATAGCTGACACTAATAACTGTGTGATTAATGTTGACTACGGAAGAGGAGACACATGTGGGTGGTTTCTTTGCTTATGTGCATATCCTCTGTTCAGCATCAGTGCGTCTTGTGTCCATGGATCAGACATTTTGAAAGCAGATCATTGTTGCCGAGAGTCATCAATCATGGCGGTTTGTGCCTCTGAAAGAGCAACCAACCACCCGAAAGACCACATTCAGAATATTCGACATGCAGAGCTCCAGTAAACATGGCAGATTTCATACACAAGTGAGCTTACTTGAAGGCTCATCTAATTTTAATCTGAATTACTTGCTGTAAAGCCTGTCAGAGGCACACGGCAGGTCATCTTGATGAACAGAATGCACACCATCTTACAAATTCCCACACAAGTCTTTTAGCTTCTTAGTCAAACTTCAATCTAAAAGTAAAATTGATTTTCCATTCCACTCCTTTAACCATGAAAGGCAATCTGTCCTCCATCATCAGTCACAATGTATATACAATGGCATTTTCTCTGTACCAAAGTAAACAAACAAGCAAGCAAATATTCTGAAATAGGGTAGTTGATAGAGGTGTTGCTGTTTTATGAGTTGCTTTGGATAGTGTGTGCTATATATATATATATATATATATATATATATATATATATATATATATATATATATATATATATATATATATATATATATATATATATATATATATCCTCATATGTATAGCTTTTCTAAAGCAGTAAACTCGCTTGGTAGCTCACCTGGTACTGTACACTAGGTCCCTTAAACATAATTTGAAAAAAGAGCTCAAAGCCGTGTGAAAACAAGCTGTGCTTGAACTTGAGACAACCATGGTTTATTGCCACCATTGTATTATTATGGTCTCATGTTTTGGCTGTGTATTTACAAATGGTGCTTCCAGTGTTGCCATTCATTTGCAAGTGATAAGTTTTTGTAAACAAATCTAATAGTGTCTGGATGTAGACTTCATATCTCAGAGTCTGACACATTGCACTCAATGGACCTAGTGACATCACTGTGAGGGGTAGGGTTAGGGGTGGAGTTAGGTGTTGGCATTAAAAGCATTGCATGCAGCTCAGCTTGCAACTGCATTGAGTCTGCATCCAGACTCCGCTCAACCAATTACCATAGTATGTCTAACTCTACTTTTATAACCAGAGCTGGCCCTCCCTATAAGCAAACCAAGTGGCTGCTTAGGGCCCTGCCGCCACTAGGGGGCTCACACAACCCACTAGTGGTGTGAGCCGTTTCCTTTTTGAAATCGTTTTTATTTGCATTTTACAAATTATTTTTATTGACAGTGCTTTAGAACTAAAAAATGTATGCAATTTCACTAAAAAGAAAAAATTCATAATTTTATTAAAGTTAAAATTGTTTTCGTGTGAAGGTCAGCATAAAGCTTGCAGTAGCAGAATCTCATATACGTTCTGTGCTCTTGCAGATTGAGCAAAGAGCATAGAATCACAATGAACCACAATGCGGTTGTGAATATACCCCAAGAACGCAAATCCGTGCACAGACACAGCCTTTGCTTTATTGTCGGAATCATTATACTGTATATACATGATTTATTAGGGATATTGCACTTTGAAAATGTAAGGAAATAATGATGACGAAATGTTATCATTGACGAGATGATGAGATGTTAAAGACATAATCTAGTAACACATTTATCAAAAACAGGCTATTACAGATTAATTAATGTCATCTTATTACGATACATTTTATGCTTTCCTGGTTTTACTGACATGGTTTTTTAAACTTAGTCTAAACGCATTTTAGTGAAATGCAATACTGAAGTCTCTTTCACTGACATATTTTGCACACTGGTAATATTTTTCCTGAGACATGTTTTTAAAGGTTATGCTCTAATTGAATTAATCATAGTTTAATATAAGCTCTGCACCCTGAAATGTAACAAACAGGAAAGGAGACTAAAGGAAATAATAAAGTTTGTGTTTAGGTATTAACATTAACCCAGTATTTGTTGCTTCCCTTTTTCATATGTTTTCTCTCTGTTTCCCAAGAGTCCAAAGAGACACGATACAGGTAAATTGGGTAGGCTAAATTGTCTGTATAGCATATGAGTGTGAATGAGTGTAAATGGATGTTTCCTAGGCATGGGTTGCGGCTGGAAGGCATCCGCTGCGTAAAACATGCTGGATAAGTTGGCATCAATCGACTAAGCAGAAAAGAAAATGAATGAATGAATATAAATAACTAAATACTTAAAATGAGCATCAGAATGGTGAACTAAGGAAAGGGTTGGTCTATTTCAAAAACTGAGAATAGGATTTTAACACAATTACTTCTAGTCTTTAAAATACTAAGAAAAAGAGAGAAAATAATCCAGTTGTAGTTCTGTAGAAAAAAATGTCAAAGGTCAGATAAGAATGGCCAGACTGGTTTGAGCTAATAGGCAACAGTTACTCAAATGACCAGTTGTTCTATTCAAGGTCTGTAGAAGGGCATCCCTGAACACACTAGACCATGAATAAGATGAGCTAGAGCAGCAGAAGAACCACACTGGTGAAAATAACAGGAAAAAAAAGAGGATACAACTGACATGGGTTCAATAAAATTTAACAATAGAAGACTGGAAATAAGGTTGCTTTGTCTGATTAATCATTTTCATCTGCAAAATTCAGATGGAAGAGTGTAAACATTCAACATTTAAAGTTTACATACATTCAACATTTTGTGTAAACAAAATAAAAGCATGAATCCATCCATGTATGATTGGTTCAGGCCGCTGGTGATGTAATGAAGTAGGAGATTTTCTTGGCAAATTCTAAGATATTTAGTCCCAACCGAGCAATCGCTCTAGCACCTTTTTTCAGAAGATGAAAGTCTTGACAGGAGGTGTGTTAAGGCACATTGTCTACTGAAAAAGACCGTGCCATTGACCAACTGAAAGTTGGTCTAAAGTCCAGAGCAAAGTATGCTAGTTGTGAGCCTTAAACACGCACACATTGCTTAATACACACAGTATGCATAGCAATAGACAAGTATGTTTAAAAATGGAAAAGAATTAAAGGATTAAAATATAACAAAAATTATTATTTTCCACTAAATATAAAAAACACTGCAGTGTTATAAGAAACACTTCATCTCTAGGGGGGGGGGGGGGGGGCAACTTGCTAAATGTTATTAGTAGTATTATTATTTATATGCATATTTATATTTGGTTTAATAAAAACAAGCTTAGACTTGTCCACCTGTTGGGTTTTGGACCATAAGAGGCATATGACATGTGCTTGGAAATAACTTAAAACTGAAAGCAAAGAGAAAGTAAAGAGGCCGGATGGAGGAGGCTCGTTGTTTATCCTTGCGCTGCAGTTGGTCTGTTTAAATGTTTTCTCGCTAGTGAAGCATTCAGTTTTTCCACTTACAAAGTTTGCTATGTAAATAGCAAATGCGCTATGGAGTGACACAACTGACTCTTAAAGGGAATGTGAGATGAGACTGATTGGTTTATTGCATGTTATGCTCAAAATACACCCATAACTCATTAAGAGAATAAGCACAACCTTGTTGGATCATGCGTTGCGGCACACAACATATTTTTTTGTCCTCAAAATAGCAAAAGTGGATTCAAACACGCCCTTAATACTTTTGCGCCATGCGCTTTAGACTTTGTGCCTAGATCATAAAAATAGAGCCCAAAGTGTTTGCTATAAATAGCAATGTTTGCTTGCAAATAAAATATGTAAAGAACAGCTGTTGCATAAGTATTTAACCTGGACTTAAACATAAAAATCAGACTTAAGATTTTGTAAATATGACCCGTTTTTGCCTACATTTGGTGCTTTATATCAGATTTTATTTCAGGTTGTGTTTTATTAATCTGTGCTGCCTTACTTTCTTTAGTTTCTTTTTGTCTGGACATTTTATAAAACACCTCAGTTATTCACTGTTGGTCAATATGTGTTTAACATCCAAGGGTGCCAGAATAAATCATTTAAAACAGAAGATAAGGTTGTTGGAGACAGCTTGAGTAGACTAAACTAAACGCATTGAATCGAGCAGAGTAAATTAATCACAGCTCACTCTACATTTCAATGGGAAAGTTGGCATTCATTTTCCTCTTTAAATAGGCGAAAGTGTTTTATAATCCCATCCACCTCCTCATGATAAAGCTGAATAAAAGATCACAGAGGAAGGAAGGCCCGTTTTGACAGCTTGAGACATTATTCAAAGCTTTATTTAATATTAGCAACACATCCTGCTCCTGTGAAAAGTCAAAAGTTCTGCATGTCAAGTCCATACATATGAACCAACACCACCACATACAGTATTGTTGGCACACATACCCAAGCACTTGGCCAAACTGTTGAGAATCAGTCACGCAAGCACATGCATACGTGTGTTTCTGTGTGTTAAGGAGAAGACTGACGTTCTGGCCAATGCAGAGAGAGAGAGCCGTGTTGGAAAAACAGCTGCGAGTACTGAATCCTTCAGGACTGCAGGTGCTAAAAGGAAGTTCTCTCATAAATATCACATCGCTTGTGTACACCTTCTGTCTTTGAATTGTGGCAAGTCTAATTTCTGACACTATATCAGCAATGAAACACAGGGATAAGTTTATGTTAAGACTACCAGTTTAACATAACATATAGGGGGGAAAAAAGTAAAAGGTCAGCAATGAAAAGCTTCACAGTCTGTTAGCATCTAAGAATTACCATCTAATATGTGATTCAAATTCTAACTAGTGCAGAGCATGAGATTTTAAATATGGGACAGAATATTTAATATTAAACCAGTTTTCTCTTGCTGAACATTGGCTCATCGCTATTATCTCCCTATTTAATTGTAGAATTCAGTGTCAACTTCCACATAAATCATTTAAATTCATGCCAACATAATCCCTGGAGGTAGATCATCCCTTTCTACTTCTATATTCACCACAACATATTAAATGTACTGCCCTCTGGGTAACAACCTAAGCGTGAACCAATTGGCAAGACTTTTTGCAATTACAGTCAACGTTATCAATAAAAAATAGAACAACTTAAGTATTACCAAACACTGTTTATGGTGGCATGCCAGCATTTTACATTTTTTACCTCTTCCAGATCAGTGATTCCCAAACTTTTCAGCTCGCAACCCCCAAAATAACAATGCCAGTAACTCGCAACCTCCAATATCCTCTGAGGTGGTTATAAATACAGAAACCTGGCATTCATTGGCGCACACACACCATAGACCCAAGTCTATTCTTCGTTTAATTTTTTTTATGTATGCCAGTGCTGTAAATATGCCAGAAAGTTTAACCTGGTATTATAAAATCAATCTGCTGCATCTGTGTCTTTAATATAATGTAAGTACCCCAGGGTACGCAATCCAATAGAGCTAGTAACAATAAGCTACTATAGTAACTATGTATTATATAGAAAAAAAAAATTGGAAATCAACAGGTGACCCCCCTTTTGTTTCATGACCTCTCGGGAGGTCCCGACCCCCACTTTGAGAAACACTGTTTTAGATCAAAACATATCCAATTTACCACACAGTAGAGATTTCAAGATTGCGAATAGAATAGAATAGAATAGAATAGAATAGAATAGAATAGAATAGAATAGAATAGAATAGAACTCTGCTTTCTTGTGGTGGCAGGTCAACTGAGCTAACGCTATAGTCAACCCAGGCTCATTCTGAAAACATACCACTACATACATTTCTGGAAAGCGCCAAATATGTGCCATGGAGCTACGTCTTTTTGCAGTTTTCGTTTTTGCTAATCCACTAGAGGAGGCTGAGTATGTTTTTTTGAGATCTCAAAGTTCTCTCGCGAGTGCCAATCACACCTGCTTTTTTATCGCGTAAATCCACCGGAGGCTTATGTTGACTGATGCTCGAGTGACGTCACTGGCGTCACTGTCTCCGTTCGGTCACACACTGTGTGCTTGAAGTTTGGACTTGCTATTTACTCGCAATTTAAATCTTAATCATTAAATTCTTCCTCATTCGCTAAGTATTTGTCTCTCCTACTTAGGGTGAACAAACCCTTAATACATTTATACAAACAAAGCTGCTTTAAAAACGGTCTGTCCCTCGAGCATCCGCCTGTTGTTTGTAGCTTTAGCCTGCTAGCGCCGCTGGTCAGCTAAAGCTACCGACCTCTTTGACCATACACTTTTGACTTACTGGCTTTGCTCTTTACCCCGTAATATGTCGCTTCCGTCTCTGTCCTTGTGTGCAGGAGAAGCATCGATGGAGGCGTTGGAGCTGGAGCTGGAAGAAGTGGAGTCCCAGATCCGCGCGCTGGTGGTAAGACGGTCGCGGCTACGGGAACGGCTCCTCGCCGTACCTAATGCTAAGGCCGTCTCATCACCTAAGGTACGTGGAAATTACAACCACATCATTCCCTCTACCTCAACCCCGCGTCCTTCTCTGTCCAGGCCCAGCGCACCCGGGGCGCGGCTCAGCCAGGCGTCGTTCACGCCGACACCCGGCTACCACGGCGCCTGGGTGCAGCCGCGCAAGGTGCTTCCCAGATCCCGGGGCAGAACGTCTCCGCCTGTGTTCGAGATCTCCACGGAGAACCGCTTCTCCCCTCTCCGCGAGTCGGGTCCCGATGTGGCCATCATCGGTGACTCGATCGTTCGTCACGTCCGTGCCGCCTCCTCAAAAGGTAATAAAGTACGTACTTTCTGCTTTCCTGGTGCCCGTGTGAAAAATATTTCTACACAGATTCCAACCATCCTGGGCGCTGCCGAGAGCCCTGGTGCCGTTGTCCTCCACGTGGGGACAAACGACACCGGGCTCCGGCAGTCGGAGATCCTGAAGAAGGACTTCAGGAGCCTGATCGAGACGGTTCGACGCACCTCGCCCGCCACGCAGATCATCGTTTCTGGGCCGCTTCCTACCTACCGCCGAGGAAATGAAAGGTTCAGTAGACTTTTAGCTTTGAATGAATGGCTAATAACATGGTGTAAAGAACAGAAATTGCTCTTTGCTAATAACTGGAATCTTTTCTGGGAGCGTCCTAGGCTCTTCCGTCCTGACGGCCTGCACCCCAGTCGAGCCGGAGCTGAACTCCTGTCGGACAACATCTCCAGACTACTTCGCACCATCTGACTAGCAGGTAAAAATTCACAAAATTCACACTATAGCCACCTAGACTCTTGTTCACCCCACTTAAACATCAGTAACGCATATCTGGCGAATCCTATAGAGACTGTGTCTGTTCCTCGTATTATTAGATTAAGAAATAAACGTACTGTGTGCTCCAGGAAAAATCTAGTAAGAATCAAACCAGAAAAACCAGTAGAAAGTGAAAATACAAATTTCGTAAAACTTGGTCTCCTAAACATCAGGTCACTTGCACCTAAAGCACTTATCATTAATGAAATAATAACAGAAAACAATCTTAATGCACTCTGTCTCACTGAAACCTGGCTGAAACAAAATGACTATATTAGCTTAAATGAAGCAACTCCTCCAGGATTCTTATATAAACATGAGGCTCGTCAAACTGGTCGTGGTGGTGGAGTTGCATCAATCTTTAGTGATTTCCTTAATATTAAACAGAGAAACGGACTTATGTTTAGCTCCTTTGAAGTATTATCGCTTAATGTTCAGCTTCCAGATACTATACAAAAACCTATGTTATCTCTCGCTTTAATCACCATATATAGACCCCCAGGACCCTATGTCAAATTTCTAAAAGAATTTTCTGATTTTATTTCTGACTTACTAGTCAAAACTGATAAAATGCTAATTGTAGGTGACTTTAACATCCACATAGATGACGCTAATGATACATTAGGGCTCGCGTTTATGGATTTAATACACTCACTTGGGATAAAGCAAAACGTTGTGGGTCCAACCCATTGTTTAAAGCATACATTAGATCTAATTCTGTCTTATGGAATCGAGGTTATTGACGTAGACATTATACCACAAAGTGATGATATTACAGATCACTACCTCTTACTATATAAGCTATGTTTACCTGAAATCAGCAAACCCGCTCCAATACTCCGCCCTAGTAGAACTATTGTTCCGTCAACTAAAGATGAATTTATAAATAACTTACCTGATCTCTCTCTATTTCGTAATGCACCCGCAAACTCAAATGATCTTGATGTAGTAACCAGCAGTATGGATGCCATCTTTACTAGCACACTAAATACTGTGGCACCCATCAAATTAAAAAAGGCTAGAGAGATTAAAACTATACCATGGTATAATAGTCATACTCGTGCGCTCAAAACAGCAACCCGCGCCCTGGAACGTAAATGGAAAAAAACTAATTTAGAGGTCTTTAGAATTGCGTACAAAGACAGTATGTCCAGCTATAGGAGGGCTCTAAAATCTGCCAGGACAGAGCACCTGCGCAAACTGATAGAAAATAATCATAACAATCCTAGATTTTTATTTAACACCATCTCTAAATTAGCAAATAATCGGTCATCCTTGGAACAAACTACTCCACCGCAAATTAGTAGTGATGACTTCATGAATTTTTTCAGTAATAAAATAGAAGGCTTTAGACAGAAAATAGGAGATGCCAAACTTTCTGCACCGGCTTATACTCCAAATCCTGTAAATATTTCATTAAATCATAATAATAACCTACACTGCTTCAAAATCATAGAACATGAAGAGTTAGTAAAAATTATAAATAGCTCTAAACCAGCTACGTGTATGCTGGACTCAATTCCAACAAAATTACTGAAAGAGCTGCTACCTGCTATAGGAGAACCTCTTCTTAACATTATCAACTCTTCTTTATCTATAGGCCATGTTCCAAACTCTTACAAGCTAGCTGTTATTAAGCCTATTATTAAGAAACCGCAACTAGACACCAACAACTTAGCTAACTATAGGCCTATTTCAAATCTTCCATTTATGTCTAAAATACTAGAAAAAGTTGTTTCCACTCAATTATGCTCTTATCTGCAGACGAACAATATTTTTGAAGTGTTTCAGTCAGGTTTCAGGGCTCACCACAGTACAGAAACCGCCTTAGTGAAAATAACCAACGATTTACTCTTAGCTGCTGACCGAGGGTGCGTCTCGCTATTAGTTTTACTCGATCTTAGTGCGGCATTTGATACCATTGACCACAATATCCTCATAAATCGTTTAAAGTCTACAGGTGTCCAGGGACAGGCTCTACAATGGTTTAAGTCATACAGTAGGTGAGAGTTCAAAGTGACTATTACCGCCGCGCCTTATACCGCCGCCGTTTGAAATAACTGCCGCTCTGTTTTTAGTATATGACCGCAGCTTGTGAATGAGCCGCCAGGGGGCGCAAAGGGACGGGATGCGAACAGACAGAAATAGCCCATACAGCAGCTTTAAATATGCTACTGTGCTTGTAAATGAGATTAAAAAATAAGTCAAAGCATTATAATTCCTTCATTATTCATTTAAAATTTGTTAACACACTTTATTGTAAACTTTTTAAGTGCAAAGAGGACTAGTTTTGGAAAATAGAATTGAAGAAATAAAAGACAACTAACATGAAAGCACAAACATTCAGTACAAATAAGTAGTCTTAAATAAATAAATAAAGCAGTCTTTTAGCCTAAATATAGAGAGATGTTCAGTGTTTGCTATTTTGATAGGACTAAGACAAGACATTTTCATTTATGTTTTTATTTCTGTTTTTGTTTTAATTTTCGTTGTTGATTATATTTTACTATCTTATTTTATGTCTCAACAATTGTACATAATAATAAACGAATAATGAAAACTAATTAATAATGAAAATAGGCCTAAATAAATAATTTATTTAAAGATATTGCAGCGAAACACTGACAAACGGTCAGGGGCATGGTTTAAAGAGCTTAAGTTGAATGCTGCTTCATCAAAAGCAAATAAATAAATAAATAAATTGACCTACCTTAAGGAGATCACTGAAAGTATAATAAAACTAATTTTGCCGCAGGACATAACATAAATTAAGTCTCGCAGGTTTATTTTTAATAATTTAGTTTCAGTTCAGTTTTTGTTTTTTTTTTTCAAAACGTCAATGTTCTCCTTTAAAGAAGCTATAACTGTTGTTTTGTTTTTTAATTAATGGCTCAGTATGTTTGGTATTTTAATTTCAATTTCAGTCACCTTGCATATGCGTGTGAAATATAATGCCGCATAACCGCGAAAAAAGAAGAAAAAGCTGTCAGTTAGACCTAATTCATCAAAATGAACTGTAATAAAATACAGCATGTATGTTAATACAGGCAGAATGTGAACAAACTCAAGGTAAGGCTAAGATATGTGCTTGCTTTTTAATGCATTTAAAAAGATTTGCGGCTACTATGGTGTATAATAATGTTTTTTTTTTCTTCCTTTTTTGTATGGTAAAGGACAATGCACATTGTTATTGATGTAAACTTAGACTAAAACTTACCATTGATAAATGTGACCTAGCCTACTTCAAGCAGATAACTTAAAGTATAATAAAAATAATTTTGCCACAGGACATAAATAAAGTCCCGCAAGTTTAGTTTTAATAATTTAGTTTCAGTTTTGTTCAGTTTTTTTTCTCAAAACATCTGTTTTTCTTTAAAGTAAAATTGTTTTTTGTTGTTGTTTTACTTGTAATGGCTCTCTCTCTCTCTCTCTCTCTCTCTCTCTCTCTCTCTCTCTCTCTCTCTCTCTCTCTCTCTCTCTCTCTCTCTCTCTCTCTCTATATATATATATATATATATATATATATATATATATATATATGTAATTATTTAATAATATATAATTATAAATATATTCTTAATAAACTTCCCAGTCACAAATATTAAAGAACACAACTTGTATCAAAACTGGGCGGGGATTAGAAAGAATACGATGCTTGTTATATAATTTAAAATGTTATTCCTCTTGTCCAATTTCTGCATGCACATTTTTTCACTCGCTACTCTGCCAGGAACTTCGCCGCTAGAGAGCACCTTCAAAAATCTCAATCTCATGGCTCATTCTTCACGAATATAAAATTAAAATAATGGCGCGTTAGGTTTATTGTGCATCCCCCGGGTGCAACCAACAAGAGTTGTGCATTTTAGTTTAACTTTTTGAGCGTTAAAAGCAGTTCGGTGTTAGTTTTTATTTAAATATATCAAGCCGAAACTAAACAGCGCATTCTCTCCGCCTCCTCGTTCATAACCAGCCGGACGCACTGCTGAAGCAGGCAATAGAGACACTCCGTAATTCATAATCTTAGCTGATGTTTCGGAGTCGAAAGAATATATTAAAGAGAAATGTTCTTTTAACAGTCCCGATATGTTTAATCTTTTTTTTCTGTCATTTCTCTTCAGCAAATTATATTTTTTAAAGCTGCTTGATTCTTTTAAAACCGAAAGCAGAGCCCGGCAATTGGTGTTTTTCCATAAGATACGCTTTGTGAAGTTTTTAATGTGTTTTTAAATAGTTTTATTCTATTCAAAGCAGCACCTATATGCCAATTTATCCTAAAAACGCGGCATAGGAGCCATGCATGTCATGTGTCACATAACTGCATTTTCCTGCGCGTGCGCGATCAATTTCTGATCCTTTTGCATAAAGGTTTTCAATCAAAAAACAGGTCATTTAATTACTTTCGATGTGCTAAAATATTTGTTAGACGAATGTTATTTTAAAAAAAGCATATGCACATATTACAATTGTAAAATAGTCTAAAATGCCTGGTCTGATCAGAAATAAAGGAAATTAGTTATATTTCATTATTTAATGCATAAAATAGGCTAGTCTTTTTATAAATTGAGTTTAATTGATTTGAAACTTTTAATTGCATTTTTACGTCCTGTAAATAATAAAAGTTGCATCAGATTGATGAAAACGAATCTTAATACCTGCAAACAGGGCCACAGTTACTTTTTTTTCACTGACTGGCATGAATGGCAAACGCGTCAGAAAAAAACTGCTGAATCTATGCGAATATTTGGTTAACTTATAAAACAAATGTCTGGTTTAGTGATGTTAATAATGCATAGAAAAATGCAAAGCAGAATTCTCCTAAGCTCATTAACCCATGCACTGATGACAGCGAGGGGAATCACTGGCCCACCATTTTATTTATTAAAGGTATTATTTCATTGACCTGAACATAACCATTTATAATATAATTAATAACCTATCGTCTAAAGCAGGCAACACTCTATTCAGCTATGTTCTGTGTTTTTACGTAAAAATATATTCGTTTTGGCGAATGCTTGGAGCGTAATATAGATATTTTAAATAACACATTTAGTTCAGTTCAAAAGTTGTTGTGCATAGAAACATTCATTTTCATAAGGCCCCATATTTAATGCGGTTTCGTTTTTAAACGCATATGTGTTGTTAAGCCATCCGTCCTATTTTTGGATTTTGTGTATTCATGTTTATGAAAAACACTTAAGAGTGGAGACCCCTTCCCCCTATTCATAACCAAAAGCTTGTCTGTTAGGTGTTAATGGGCATTAGTGAAGCTGAAATCATGTCGCGTTTTCACTTTCGGGCTAGTAGCTTGCAGCATGTCACGCAAACCCTGCCCCCAGAACGTCCCCGGAATTAGATGTTGCATATTGTATCTGTGATCTTAAGGAAAGTCTTAAGCACAGAGCGAGTAATAAAACAGCATATATTTCGTTGCGCTCAGCAGCTTTACACTAATAAAGCTCTTCATGTAAATTTCATTTTTAAATTTTAGCGCGTCATATAAAAACATCAATGCTTGTTTGGGGACACAGAACACACTTATTTTTGTAGTTTCCCCTGATCCGTTTTTAAAGTGGCACTGCACATTTGGTTAACAGAAAAAAGGTCGCAGTTCATGCGTTCACTCACCCCAAAAATGCTCTGTTTGCATGATTTGATTATTATCATCGTATCCAAATAAATAAATAATATTTTACACCTTCTCTGGTGTTTACTGTTTTTAGAGAATATATCAAATCTTTTTTTTAACAAAGCCTTTGTAAAATGGCTTTGTTTAATATGGCTTTAAAGGTTTCATTTATGTAGGCTATAAAGGCCTACCTTGTTGCTTTTGCTTGTTTTATATTGGTTTATTTATTTAATGCGATTTTTATTATATCCGATATTTGTAATTCTTTAAATTATATTTCAATATGGTTTAGGCTATTTTATAAAGATATGACACTTGTTTTGAGTCTACAAAAGGGTACACGTAAAGTTTTATGTCTTTCTGTTGTATTCATATTGTGTAGTATCTGCAAAATAAATAACAAAAAGAAAGAAGCTGCTCGCAGCTTACCAGAGCTGTGAAGGGAGCGCTCATTTGCTCAATCTCTCACACACACACATATGCAGGCATATAAACACGCACAAACACACCGTTTACACTTGACAAAAACTCTCGAAAACCTTTAGTCTGCTGTGTCTTTAATATGGTGTAAATATTATTATGCGTTATTGAAACATCCAGGGGGACGCAGCAAAGTCACTTATACATTAAAATTGTATTATTTTATGCAACAGCCTTACATTTAAAACGGAAACATAACGGCGATTATAATCAAAAAGACCTCTCAACCCATAAGGCTAGATGTTTTCTTTCCCTTATTTATTAATTTATTTGTTCATGTGTTTGGCGCATGTAACTCGTGTGCCTTCGGAAAACTAGTGTAATGACGGCAAGCCATCTTTCCCAGACTCGGGGCAAAGTCCGCCTCTCCTTTCACTTCGCCCCCCGAAGCCCCAGCTGGCCCTCCTGGCATCCTCTGCGTAAAACATATGCTGGATAAGTTGACGGTTCATTTCGCTGTGGCAATTACAGACTTATAAAGGGACTAAGCCGAAAAGAAAATGAATGAACGAATGAATAAATAATAATAATAATAATAATAATAATAATAATAATAATAATAATAATAATAATAATAATAATAAGGTAATGATCTTTACACAGATGGCACGTACGTGGCATTTTTTATTTTTAGAGATGGTTCATTTGAATTGCCTCTGCCACTTCCCCCACCTCAAACCTGAAAGTTGCAGAGAGAACTATAGCCTATTTACACCTTGATGCCTAGCCTCAATAGCAACAGTTATAGCCCATTTACACAAAGACAGCGCAAGTTTAGCGGAAGAATGTCAAATCAGAATCACGCAGATGAAGCACACCAGCTACTATCATGAAACTATTAAAATGGCATTGGCATAACTTTATTTATTTTCAGCAGCTTTTTTTCGCGCAACAGAAATGCGGCGTTGGGAAGCATTTAATAAATAAAAGCAGGGTTAATAGTGACGTGATTCAAATGATGGATCTGCGACAGAGAAACTATAGGGGTTTTGGGAAACACTCATTACTATATCCCCCCCCCCCCCCCCCCCCCAAACTATGCATATTCAGCTGCAAGTTACTGTACGGCTTTGTTTGGGAAAGCACAGGTCCGCTGGTGCCGCGCGCCTCTTTCTCTGGGCCAAAGCAGGTGATTTTAAAAATATTAAAGATATAGATTAATTAATTATTCAGCAAAATTGACATTTATTTCATATTTCACTATGCATTTCATCTGATAGGCTAATCTTTATAGCTTAATTAAACACATGTTGTCAAAACCCACAGGTGTCTGAAAATGAAAATGGCATTTGTTATTATTAGACTCCGATTTGTTATTTGTTGCCTAGGCTATTTTCACATTTGAGGTGCTTTATTGGCATGACAAATAACTGTACATTCGTATTGCCAAAGCAGTGCAGCGTCACTGCGTACAAAGGCAGTGCAAAAAGGGCAGTAGTGCAAACAATTATGGATATAACATATAATAAAGAAAATAAAATAAAAAAATTGAATAATAAAAATAAAAATAGAATCATGATAAAGGTAATGATAGTAGCCTATTATCAAAAGTAAGTCCACAAATAAAGAGTTCGAGTATTTGTGTGTTGGAGACTTTGGAGTTAGTTGAACGCACAACGCGCTCTGTGCTGGACTTTACACCTGCTTTGATCTGGTGCAGGCATAAATGCGCATGCGGTGGAGGCGCACTCTAAACTCACACTGGAGAAAACTGGACTAGTGGATATCACAAAGACACGCAGTTTAATTTATTTCATGTTTTGCTTAACTAATTCTTTGAATAAAACTATTGAGCAATAAAGGGGAAAAACGCAGAAGAAATTTCCCATTACATTAATTTTAGCACAGCTGCCATTCATTTTCACATTAGTTTTTGAGTTAGGGATTAATATTAAAGTAGCCTAATAAAAATGTCTATACTATAAATAATATTATAATTTATTATATCCATTATTAGTATTATTATTATTTTAATTATTATTATTAAGCTATACAACTGACAAAACGCAGAACAAAATATTTGCTTTCATTTTGGCATAGCTAAAGCACACGTTTACAGTTATGTAAAAAAAAAAACATCCCCTTTTACAGCAGCAGTCAATTTAGGACACTTAAAAATGTCTTTTGCGTTTAAAGATGATCGACCTGCGAAGTTATGTTTACAGTGTTGTAAAAGAAAAAGGTAGGCTATTTAGTGCGTGTGGATTTACCGCGGATCCACCTCTTGCGCTGCAGGCTGAATAATATAGACATGGCTTTCTGTTTGGCTACACTAATGCCTAAAAATGTAACTAAGTAACACATTAATTTTAGTAACTATTTTTAAATGGCATTTAACATTTAAATTATTTTTTTTATTTAATGTAACATTTAAATATAATTTAATTTAAAACATTTATTTTTTCCTCGCTGATTTTGGTTGAGTATAAAGCGTGTGTTGGATATGATCTAGTTTAGCTTGCATGTGTGGGCATATTTTGACGTCTTTACCTAAAACTTTACACATTTATAATATTTAAAATAAAACGGAAAGAAATAAGGAGACTAACATAATTTAAACCACTTGTTTGGTGCTTAAACATTGTCTTTCTGCATTAATGTAAACGGTATTGTTGCCTTCATTAATAAAATCGGTAATAGCAAAACTGCATATTATTATTACTATAAAAAGTAGGACTATATCGGTAATGCAAAGTAATGAATGAATAAATAGCCTAAATAAAAGGAACAAGAAAGGACCAAATTCAGTCGTCAAGTGCAATGGGATTGCGCCCTTGCGCCCTCATATCCTGCCGCCGGGCCTGCTATAGCGAAACTTTATTGTTTGAGAAGAAACAAAAGCGGAAACTGTGGATGAAAACCTTGCTGGGAAGATGGTGATAACATGAATTTTCTGTTCTTCAACGAGAAAAAAAAATCGCAGACAGGACACAATGACGCCGTTTATTATACAACGCAGGTCGTGTTTACGATCATTAATATTAACAACTAACATTAATATAATATCAATAACTCCTCTTGCTTTAGACTTTACCTTTTAGAGCTTGTTCTTGTTGGCGCAATATAAGTTTATTGCATGTATAGGGTACGAATCAGATTATGAAGAATGATTAAGAGCATGCTTTTCCTTCATTGCATCCTTTCCGTAAGGTGTTTTATTTATTTTTTTATTTTATTTATTTATTTATAATTTTTTTAAATAATGATGACAATATTCACTGTCTAAACATTTCTCGGTATACTACCAACAAATTACACCCCTGTACCCAAGTAGCCTACCTAAGTTAATTTACATTTCATGTAAAAATTAAGAAATAAAAAAAGACCAAAGTATTATGCTAAATATTCGTACAAACGAGCATGTTTGTTTTTAACTTTCGTTGATAAAACAACACAACAGCCTAGGCTAGTAAATATTAAATAACTTTAACTGCTTGAAACAGTAAACGTTACATTTTAGAAACTTTTCAAAAACTAATCAATAATAATATAAATAGTAACGAAGAACAAAAATATTAGCCTATAGGCTTGTAACAACATAAGTCAGATGTTGGAAAAAAAACTGCGTCTCTCCGCCTTTTTTTCTATTCATATTTTAAATTATTTGCCAGAAGAACTAACATATTGACTTTGTTCGGTTTAAGCGGAGACTTATTTGAGATGACAATGTTTCCAGCAGCACTGAGACTGTGTGCCTGTAGCCCATACAGATAATTTTTCGCAACCGTGGCAAAGAGAGTATCTTGCTCCGCCGCCTGCATTTTTCGGAAACCAGTACTACATTGTGGATCGGCGCGTTCTCAACTACCAAATATGCTGCTCCATTTCTCATCAACGTCTACTATTTATCAGTTTCTCTTTTGTATTTCCCCATTTTTGAAAAGGCCTCTCTACCATACCTGGCTGACTAGCTGGGCATTTGCGTTCAGTAGATGACACCGGAGCTGGCTCCGCATGTCATGGCTGGGTGACATTACCACAGATGGCTATGGAGGTTCGACGTGTTTTTCCATTTAACACTTATTTTTCTAAACAAGCCCTACAAATAGCTTCATCCTAATTATTGATTCGCCTTACTCGTTCGCCACGATTCCAAAATGTTTCCAGATTGGCGATGTAATATAAGTTTTCCAGCAAGGTTCATGGCTGAACTTGAACTTGCTGTATCACGTCTAAGTTAACTTTATGTTCATAAATGTATAGGCTATTTGGCAACAAAACAGAAAATGTGTGTTCTAGAGTGATTGTCGTCACGGTGACCGTCACAGCCCTTACATATGACATTGCATACATTTGCATACATGTTTTAAGCTATAAAATAAAAGCCTCAGTTTGGTGCGGAGTTATTATTATACAAAAATCAAGAAAATCTTTGGATTTGTTTGATTCGTAGATTGTAGGCTATTTTAAAAGCTGATATTATATAAGAACTATTATTAACTGTAATTTTCAAAAAATTTAAAATTAAATAAAAAAGGGGTTTGTTGGTTGTAGCCCACCCTAAATCATCAACAGCCTGCTTTTTTTAAGTTTATGAAGCGGCTCCAGACAGCACAGAGGTGATCTGCATCAGCGCTGGTTATTGTCAACACTGTGTGAAACTGTGACGAGAAATATCTTTCTTTCATTTTGCTTCTTTGGCAAAATGTGTCTGTAGAAACGTGTGTTTGCATGTGTTACCATCCCAAGAGTTAACAAATATTTGTTTTACATTTAGGGGTCGATCACAAAGCGCACGCCTTTACGTTGCAAAAACGCGCGACGTACCGCGCTGCCTTTTATGGTTGACAAGAAAAAAAGAAGCCTCTTTTGTATGTCACTAGAAAACGACTGAATCAGCTGGTGTGTGGAGTCGAGTTGCTGTCGATGTTATAATTGTAATTTTAATAATATTGTGATATTCAAGATCTATAAATACAGCTCTGGATAACTTGAAACAGCGACCACAAGTCTCAATCTTTAAAAGTTTACCGTACTCACATTGACAACCCAAACCCCGCTGTCACCTCAACAGAAACCCTGCAGTGCTTTCATTTGACTGAACAATGAAACAGAGGTAACACGCTTTTTCCACTCGAGCACACAGCGCAATGGCAAAACTTAAAGCGCGCTGAGCAAGCATAAGCAGAGCGTAAAACACTGGCGGCAGTCAGTAAACCATTAAACAGATGCACCGTATGCAGCCAAACTTTAAAAATGTATAAAGCATATTTTAATCATTTAACTGATACCATTCATCGGTTACAAACGCACCCTTTCGGTTATTGCTTAATCAGTTATTTTGAGCATCCCCAACTAAACCGCATGTGCAAGCTCTATTTTTTTTTTCTCTCACGGCCGCACGCCGGAGATCCGGCATGGTGCCGGAATACTTTAAGCCCTGGTAAGATCATGTTTATCACTAAGAAAACTACATCAAAATTATATTTTAATTGAACACATCTGATCACATAAGGTACGCACAGAAAAGTCTGTTTAGTGTTGTGAAAAGGCAAAGCTGAATATCTGTGGTTAAACTGCCACCCAGCGGTCAAAAGCTGCTGGCGCATCAAGTACCGCCGTCGCCGCGGTATGAATGGCGGCATAAGGAACACATTGAAGTAGTAACATCTGTACTTAACTGACCGCTACCAGTTTGTAAATCTTAATGGACAGCCTTCACAAATCTGCCCAGTAAAGTATGGGGTACCTCAAGGATCAGTTTTAGGCCCTTTACTGTTTACAATTTATATGCTACCTATGGGAGACATTATTAGAAGACATGGGATCAGCTTTCACTGCTATGCAGATGATACTCAATTATATATTTCCACTAAACCTGACGAGACGTCTGAACTTTCTAAACTAACTGAGTGTATCAAAGATATCAAAGACTGGATGACCAACAATTTTCTTCTCTTAAACTCAGACAAAACAGAATTATTACTTATTGGGCCTAAATCTTGCACACAGCAGATCTCGCAACTCAATTTACAATTAGAGGGATACAAAGTTAGCTTTAGCTCTACTATAAAAGATCTGGGTGTCATATTAGACAGCAATCTAACTTTTAAAAACCATATATCCCATGTCACAAAAACTGCCTTCTTTCATCTGAGAAATATCGCTAAATTACGAAATATGCTATCCATCTCAGATGCAGAAAAGCTAGTCCATGCTTTTATGACTTCGAGACTGGATTACTGTAATGCTCTATTTGCTGGCTGCCCAGCATCCTCTATTAACAAACTTCAATTAGTACAAAATGCAGCAGCCAGGGTTCTGACCAGGTCCAGAAAATATGATCATATAACCCCAATTTTATCCTCCTTACACTGGCTGCCTGTTAAATTTCGTATTGAATTTAAAATATTACTTCTCACCTATAAAGCTCTAAATAATCTAGCTCCTGTTTATCTAACCAACCTTCTGTCTCGCTACGAACCAACTCGCTCCTTAAGATCTCAAAATTCAGGGCTTCTGGTAGTACCTAGAATAGCAAAATCAAGTAAAGGAGGTCGAGCCTTCTCTTTCATGGCTCCTACACTCTGGAATAGCCTTCCTGGTAATGTCCGAGGCTCAGACACACTCTCCCAGTTCAAAACTAGATTAAAGACCTATCTGTTTAGTAAAGCATACACTCAGTGCATCACCTAGCGGGTTCCACACTGGCTTCTACATCTTGCTTATATACACTATGAACAGCAGCTACGCTAATTATTCTCTTTATTCTCTATTTTCACCTGGGGATACTCATCCCGAGGTCCTCAGATTAGGCGGAGTCACTGATTGGATCCAAGACCAGCGACGTGATGATCCCAAGGATTCCATATTCGGGACCAGGCCATATCCTGAGCTGCTGCTGCGCTGATGGTCATGGGGAGTGGAGAACATGAGTCTGATTCCAGCGACGCTCCAGGGACAGACGAGTCTTCATTGAGGCCATCTTCCAGCATAAACCACGGCGAATGAATTTCTGCACAAGACTTTTGGCCAGCGGAGAAATTAAAATGGTCGTGCCCAACTGAGTCTGGTTCTCTCAAGGTTTTTTTTCTTCACTCCCATCAGGTGAAGTTTTTTTTCCCTCTCCGCTGTCGCCACTACCTCGCATGGTTCAGGATTGGTAGAGCTACGCATCAATGAATTTGCTCTTCAGTGTTTGAACTCTCAGTAATGATTAAATCACACTGAACAGAGCTAAACTGAACTGAACTGAACTGAACTTAAACACTAAAACCTGAACCACACTGTTCCAGTTACTATGACCATTTATGTGAAGCTGCTTTGACACAATCTACATTGTAAAAGCGCTATACAAATAAAGCTGAATTGAATTGAATTGAATTGACTGAATGACTGACTGACTGGTTGATCGACTGACCCAACCAATAGGGTTTTCAAAAGCATCGATTGACCCGGGGTGGATACCGGAGCACTCGAAGGAAAGCCACGAGAACACAGGGAGAACATGCAAACTCCACACAAAAATGCCAACTGACCCAGCCGGGACTCAAACCAGCGACCTTCTTGCAGTGAGGCGACAGTGCTAACCACTGAGCCACCGCGTCGCCCAAGAAATGTTGTATACATAGCATATTGAACCCTTATCTTACAACTAGATGATGGTTCACGGACCACTCTTCTACTTGGAATACACACAATGAAACTCTAGTCAGAACTAATTAGCAAATTAACCAATTAGTATGCTGTGACATGCCAGACTGTCCTGATATATGATAGTATGCCGTTTGACACCATTACTAGTCAGTTTGTTAGCACAATATTGCATTATGGAATTGCTGATGATATCAACTCAGTAATAACCTATTAGCTGATGACTATGCTCCCAGTGCTTTTGTTACATTAAAAGACTATTAATTATTGTCAATTATCGCAGCATTGTTCCTAATGTAATTAAAGTGTCACTAAATGGATCTAATTGATCCCTGAAAATCTCCCTTAACCTCTTAATTTGATAATTATTTATTTCAAATGTCGGCTCTATTTTTTTCCAAAGAAACAATATGATTCATCCCTGCTGGGGTTTCACTCAGAGATGTACTTTTTGTTTTAAATTGCAGAGCAGACAGACGCATTTTACGAAAACAGACTGTCTAAATAAACTCTTAATTTCACTGCCACACTCTATTAAGGATATAATTTTAGACAGCCACCTGTGAAAAGTATCCACAAGCCTCCTTAGGTTTTGTTCTCCAAAATGTTTCGAAACCGTAATTTCCCAAACTGTCATAATTACCTTGCGGCAGTGCCAGTAATTGGAAATCTGCATGACAGTTTGTTTTATTGCAAGCGTGTTTGATTTGTCTCTGACTGAAAGGAGGTGATTGTGTGTAGATGTTAAGCACATCGTAATGTAGTCGTGTTGTTTTGATTGTCTGGAGGCTGTGGCGACACAGTATTGGTGAGACTGGAAATACTGAAGCCTGCTGGGTAACATGTCATTTCCAGCGCAGTGTGAAATCTGGGTGTGATAGGCCAATAGAGCCCGATGAGTAAACAATTTAGGATCTACCGGCCAAAGTGTGTGGCAAACTGTGAGAATCAGACTAGCATCTGCAGGCTAAGATGTCATTTAAAATTTATATTCATCATAAAATGAAAATTGCCTCTGTATTCGCATTCTTATTACGGTTTTATTGTGAATTATTCAGTGCACTTCCCAAACAAAATGTTTTGTCATTGTAAGAGTTCATCAAAATGCAATAGCTTGCCCCTTCTCCTAACCAAGATGTCTTAATTTTGAATGAAAGCTAGTGCAATATTCGACTTTGACAAAAATAAAATGTGTGTATGGTGAGAAGTAACTAAATATTTTATCTTTCACAGCACCCATGATAGAAATGTTAAAGGGATATTTGACCCAAAAATGGAAAATAGCTGTTAGTTTATTCACCCTCAGGCCATCCAAGATATTCTGTATGTGATTTTTTTTTTCTTCAGTAGAACATTAAAGAAGATTTTCAGCTGAAACTGTGATCTTTGCGCAACATAGGCTCATTCTGAAAATGTAGACCTATATATGTTTATGGAGATCGCAAACTGGGTGCTACAGGGTGGTTTGATGTTGTTTTTTTTCCGCGCTTACATACATTTAAATGGCTTTTCCGCTGTTACCAGTTCGTCCGGTAGCTCGACACGTACATTGGCGGACTTGAGATGCAAAGCAGACTTGACTACGATGATGGGGTTTGAGTCAGATAAAGAACAGTTCCAGAAAGCAGGTAAGACAAAAACATAAGAAAACAAATAAGTAAATAACAGGGTGAGAATGTGGTAAAATCTGAAAACATGGTGAAAATCAGGGGGCTTTTATTTTTCTGAATTGCTTTTGAAAACACTGTGGTTGGATTTGGGGAAGTGGGTGGGTGGGTCAATCAGTGTTTTTTTTATTACTATTGGTTGGGTTTGGGGAAGGGGGAGGGTGGGGGAATCAGTCGGTTGGTCAGTCAGTAAGTGAGTTAGTCAACAGCAGCCTCTTGTGGATTAACGTGAGAATAGCAGGTGCGAAGGGCACTCGAGAGAGATATTTGAGATCTCAAAAAATTTACGCAGCTGCCTCAGTTGGATTCGCGAAAACAAAAACTGCAAAAAAAAAAAAAAACTTCTCCTTGAATGTATTTTGCTCTCTCCAGAAATGTGTAGAGGGGTATGTAATAAGAATGAGCAGGAGTGGTCTTTGCATGTCAATAATGGGACTTTGAAAGATACCAAAAAAAAAAAAAAAACATGCAGACTAAACAAGTGGGGCTCTTGATGATACATTGAAGAATTGTGAACCAATACAATTGGTCAAGAAACTGAACATTATTAGCTTTTAATTTTTATTAGCAGAGTCTTAAAGGTGCAGTAGGTGATCTGCCAAAATGCTAACAGGTTATCACAATATCTTTGAACCACAGTCCATAAAGGGTCCATATTGGTACCTTAAAAGTATATATTAGTACCTAAAACTTTTAAGAGAAACACTTTTGGGCTTTTTAGGCACCAATATGTACCCCTTGAGGTACTAATATGAACCTTTTATGTACAAATTTGTACCTTTTGAAAAGGTAACACCCAAGTGACAGCTCATTTACCTTTTATTTCTAAGACTGTGTTAAACAATATCGGGAGCGCGTCACAGGTTGCCATTTTTCAGAAATGAACCAATGTGCATATAAAACCAACTTCAACTCAGTAAAGCAGGCTATGCAGAATAGCACTATTCACTTCTGTTTTGTTGTTGAACTAATTAAAAATCTACATTTTTGATGCTGTAAAAGGTCCCTTATGAAAGTAAAAATAGTTGGATAAATCTATCACCAGAAGATTTCAGTGCAACAACACTGAATTCGTAACACAACACAATCTACATAGGCTTTGAGTGACCAAAATACTTAACATTACCTGTCTAACAGATATACTTCAGCCATGGTGTCATCCTTCCTGCAGCGTGCAAAAGTAACTCCAATATTGATTCAGGATTTTAAAAAGTTTTGATTCAGCATTTGTGCACCGCACCGCTGTCTCGTGCACATACAAATGTTCAGCGTACGTGAATACGCAAATGGTGGATCTGCGTAAACAGGTGCGCAGATGTACAAATCTACATTTGTTGAGACTGTTTGGGTTACTTTAGTATTATGGGAATTGTCGGCCCGACAATATTTAACTGGATGAACATTTTTTAGTCTTATGCCTTACCCAGAATATAAAAATACATATAAATACATGAAAATCGTTTACTTTAATCATTACTATTGGAATGTGAAGAGAATTTCAACCAGCACAAAAATGTTTCTGGAGAAAAATCACCTACTGCACTTTAAACAAAAGGTCGTGAGTGCCTTCAACCCAGTCTGAATCTACACAAGATACAAAAACAAAATCTTGCTTTTATAGAACAAAGAAAGCTTTCACTTTGTTATCTCAGACTGCCTTTTCTTTATGTAAAATGCATCAATAAAATCTCTGAAGTCTACGTACATGTCAAACTGATTTTTTATAAGTTTTGCTGATAGATCATTAAGTCTCCAAGAAATCAAAACTAACCTCATGATTTTGTTAGCACACATTGGCAGTTTTGTGATGAAAAGTGCATCTGTGCATGTCATTAAGAAAAAAAAAAAAGTTTTGCCCTTCTAATCTTTAATTGAAATCTGAAAATGCACTGTTTTTTTTTCAGTTAAATTGTCAGATTACTGTATATCTTAGCAAATGGGCGTGGCGAACATATTTAACCACGCCCCTCCAACTGTCTTGTTTTGAAAGCAAACAAAAATAGTGAGGATGAGGAGTCTGTTAGGTTGTAATAACTCCCCCTAAACCCTTTTCACAATCTTTCTAAATGAAATTTCTAAGATACTTTACTACATCCTATCAGTTCATAGTAGAAAACAAGCCACGCCCACTGTTTGCTCATTTAATTTTACATTTCTCCAGTAACTGCATCACAATATGAAAAAAATGGTTGCAGCCACCGGTTCATGGGGTCTTTAAGAATATTGATGTATTATTGTTGTAAACTTTTAAAGACGTTACTATTAAACTCGTTGGGCTCTATTTTGACGGTCCATGTGCAAAAACGCAAAGCGCAGGGTGCAAACGCTTTCAGGGCGTGTCAGAATCCATATTTGCAAATTTAAGGATGGGAAAATTGCGCCATGGCGCATGGTCTAAAAGGGTTGAGTTTATTTTTTTAATGAGTTATGGGTGTTTGAGAATAAACCAATCAGAGTCTTATCTCCCATTACCTTTAAGAGCCAGCTGCGTTGTGTCATAAGCGCATTTGCTATTTACAGGACGCTTTTGCTCTCGTGGATAGGGAAACCTTTAAGCACAGACATAAATTAGCCTATAAATAATAAATTTTGTTTGTTAAGCGCAAAGATTTGTTTCAAAACTATTTCTAAATTCAGTTCTAATTTCCAGCAAACGAATAAATGAACAATATAAACGAAGTGTGGTCAAAATACTGAGTTATTTCCAAATACACCTGCTATGCCCCATATGGTCTAAAACCTGACAGGTGGACAAATCTAAGCTTGTTTTTAATAAAACAAATATAATTATGGATATAATAAGTAATACTGCTAATAATAATAACATTATACTAAAGCAAATTAAATGAACTGAAAAAGCCTCCTGAAATGAAGAAAGTATGAAGGGAGTGGTTTTAAATTCATGTAGGCTAGAAATTAATATGTTTTGTAATATTTTAATCATTTATATTTATATCCTATATATATCCTTATTATATATATCCTTAATATATTATATATTTTTCATATGTAAAGATATTTGCGTATTGCTCTACATCTTGTGTGTAGTGTGTTAGCCAGGCGCACTTTGCGCCAGACAATAGACCGACTTTGTTCTGGTCTAAAGAACAGACTATTTACAGTTTCTCAAAATAGCTAAGCGCCAAAACACGACTCCTTTTTTAGACCAGAACGCCTATGGGCGCACATATGATGGCAAATGCATTTGCTATTTAAACAGTGTGGCGCAATGCCTCAAAATGACTCTTGCGCCGAGGTGAAAGTAGCAAATAGCAATTGCATTGTGTCTTGCGCCACATTGCACCTGGTGTATGATAGCCCCCTTTATGTATAATGTCTAGGAAAGACATTTTTAGCAAAGCTGTAGGAACACTTTATTATAACTGCACATGTATAATACCCTATGTGTAATATGTAAACAGTGCAACACAAATCAAATGGAGGATGAAACACACTTCCTTCTGTTCTGCCTCAAACACACCACAACTAGAGAAATATTCCTTATGTTTCCTTCAATTTGAAACATAGATTTCAATAGATTTTTAGCATCCATTCATTCATTACTTTTCTTGTTGGCTTAGTCCCTTTATTAACCCAGGGTCGCCACAGCGTAATGAACCGCCAACTTATCCAGCAAGTTTTTACACAGCGGATGCCCTTCCAGCCACTACCCATCTCTGGGAAACAATCCCACACACATTCACACACACACACTCATACACTATTGACAATTCAGCCTACCCAATTCACCTGTATACCGCATGTCTTTGGACTGTGGGGGAAACCGGAGCACCCGGAGGAAACCCACGCAAATGCAGGGAGAACATGCAAACTCCACACAGAAACGCCAACTGAGCCGAGGCTCGAACCAGCGACCCTGTGACCTTCTTGCTGTGAGAGGACAGCACTACCTAGTGCACCACTGCTTCGCCCACTTTTAGCATCCAGTCACCATAAAATATCCATGTAAATATTAGACACGAACACCAGTCCGCTTAGATCGCACTGATTCTAAAGCTCATTATCCACATTTCAAACATCTCCAGACAGAAAGCAAAAGGTCTGATTAACTGAAACTATGCGCACATCTAACAATCCTCCCGACCTGAATATCTCTGTAGGTCAACACGTCAACATGGTGTCTGTGACCCTCCACTCCTTCAGCTGACACATACTCCTCAGCGCTGCAGGCCCCTGACAGAGCCGGGACTGACCTACGCTCACCTGCTAACTCCAGGAGACAGTCAAAGGTCACAGCGGGGCGGCAGCAGACGCCACTATACAGATGGAGGACGACTAGCGCTGTGCTCCTGTCACATCAACATGTGCTGCATCCTCCTGAGGGAGATCAGATCAGATGAGAGAGAGAGAGAGAGAGATTTGATTTTTCGAACACTTTAAACACAACAATTAATTTACAACACTATAATATTTAGATCAATTTAGATCTGTTAAAAAACCTTCTTATTCTTTACAAAATACAACCCATATATTAATAGTATTTCTCAAATTGTAATTATTAAAATCAACAATTAATTGTCATTTATATAAAAAAAATACATTTAACAAAGATAAAACAGTAGTAAAGATATCAAAAAGGGAAGGGCATCTGCTGCGTAAAACATGCTGGATAGTTGGCAGTTCATTCCTCTGTGGTGATCTGTCATAAATAAGGAACTAAGCCAAAGAAAAATGAACGAATGAATGAATGTTACGACTAAAGTTTATTTATTTTTGTTGCGCACTGTATTGTGTCTTTTTCTTCTGCATCGTCACTTTAATGGGCGGGACTTGGAGAAGGAAGAGAAGCAGGTGTGCAGAGCAGACAAAGAACCGATCTAAAATTGCTCCAAAGTTACAGTTATCTGCTTGACTGCTCGCGTTTACATACGGAAGCGTAGAGCTGCCACCCAGATAAAAAAAATATGAGCTTTATCACGTTTGTACAATATACTTTTCACGTTCTTACAATATAATATCACGTTTGTACAATATAATATCACGTTTGTACAATATACTTTTCACGTTCTTACAATATAATATCACGTTTGTACAATATAATATCACGTTTGTACAATATAATATCACGTTTGTACAATATACTTTTCACGTTTGTACAATATAATATCACGTTTGTACAATATAATATCACGTTTGTACAATATAATATCACGTTTGTACAATATAATATCACGTTTGTACAATATACTTTTCACGTTTGTACAATATAATATCACGTTTGTACAATATAATTATCACGTTCTTACAATATAATATCACGTTTGTACAATATAATATCACGTTTGTACAATATACTTTTCACGTTTGTACAATATAATATCCCGTTTGTACAATATAATATCACGTTCTTACAATATAATATCACGTTTGTACAATATAATTATCACGTTCTTACAATATAATATCATGTTTGTACAATATAATTATCAGGTTATTTGCCGCCATACGTGCGCACAGATGATGATGTGCGCGCGCGGGACTTTTTTTCTCGCGCTGGATCAGTTGAGTGCGCGCGTGAAGATCCCCTGTGCGCTCGCGTATGTAATCTGCTCACGGTTCACTTCTTAAACGCGCGCAAACATCACTGCTGCGCTCGATTAATATTGGCATTGATTTGCCGACATACCACGTCGACTCCTACGACAAACTGAAGCCCTTTGGAATCTGTATAAATGGAGCCATTGATGGGTTTTCGAGAGCTATGATTTGGCTTCATGCCTTTTCAACAAACAGTGATCCCAAAATTATTGCTGGTTATTTCATAGCAGAAGTTGAAAAGAGGCTTGGGACACCTTCCTGGATTCGCTCCGATCTGGGAACAGAAAATGTCACAATGGCAGACATGCAAAGATTCTTGCGATGGAGTATGGATCATAACGTCAATAACTGTTTTATTACTGGGTCTAGTAATCACAATCAGTAGCTGCAAAATTTCCCCATGTCTTAATTCAAGCATAAAATAGAACTTAATTAATTCAGTAAAACGAGACATTTTCTCACGCTCTGATCGCACCAGTAGCCTAAGCAATAAAGTTTTCACGTAATAACGTGATAATCATATTGTACAAACATGATATTATATTGTATGAACGTGACAATTATATTGTACAAACGTGATATTATATTGTACAAACGTGATATTATATTGTACAAACGTGAAAAGTATATTGTACAAACGTGATATTATATTGTACAAACGTGATATTATATTGTACAAACGTGAAAAGTATATTGTACAAACGTGATATTATATTGTAAGAACGTGAAAAGTATATTGTACAAACGTGATATTATATTGTACAAACGTGATATTATATTGTACAAACGTGATATTATATTGTACAAACGTGATATTATATTGTACAAACGTGATATTATATTGTACAAACGTGATATTATATTGTAAGAACGTGAAAAGTATATTGTACAAACGTGATATTATATTGTACAAACGTGATATTATATTGTAAGAACGTGAAAAGTATATTGTACAAACGTGATAAAGCTCATTTTTTTTTTTACCTGGGTGGCAGCTCTACGCTTCCGTATTTACATGCAGAGTAACACCACTGCTAATGTATATAGTTGTGCGTGCACAGAAAGTAAGTGTTTGGTTTGAAAAACCAAACCTGGACCTTGGCAGAAATTTGGTTTGATTGATGTAAATGTTATTTTAGATCGCGGGTGAAATGCGCAATAGCGCCATAACGCAATAGCGCCTAATGACCGATTTTGGAGTTGTAACTGATAATACTTAATAATTAAGCTTGATTAAGTCTCATAATTAAGTAATTAAGTCTCATTGGAAAATGTGATTTTCTGTGCATGCACAACTATATACATTCGCAGTGGTGTTACTCTGCATGTAAACGCGAGCAGATAACTTTAACTTTGCAGTGATTTTAGATCGGTTCTTTGTCTGCTCTGCACACCTGCTTCTCTTCCTTCTCCAAGTCCCGCCCATTAAAGTGACGATGCAATTGCGTATTAATCAGCAGCAGAATGTTCCAGAAGCATTTTGAACATTAAGGTTCCCTGCCATTAGCAGGGTAAGTGGGAGATTGAGTTCAGATAGATCTCAAAACCTAGGACAATTTGACAAGGTTTTTTCTTACATATAGCTATTAATAGCTTTATTTTCGTATCCTCTAAAGTAAAATTGATCAGTTGACACACTTGCTTTTTCTTTTTCTTATACCTGAAAGCCAATAATTCAGGTGAGAAAAACTCTTTAGAAATCTTCTGAAGAAAAAAAAACAGTAATAAACTTAAGTTAAAAAATTAAGTAATAGGTTTTAATCAATTACTTAATTAGACAGACTTAATGTATAGTACATCTGTGTATTGTATTTAATTAAATTTAAATAATAATAAAAATAATCTTTCATCATTATTTTTAAATACTTTTAATAGTATTTTTTTCCTTATTTGTGTTTTTATCAAAAATCTAATTTAGTGTTTTTTTCTGTTTGTATGTATTTATGTATAATATAATCACTTTTTTATGAGAGACAGAAAGGGAGAGAGAGAGAGAGAGAGAGAGAGAGAGAGGGCGGGGGAGAGAGATAGACCTCATTCCCGGGGCCGTAGTCAGTGGTAATGAAAAAACAAAGGGAAACATGTGAATGGGTGGTGCACTGACGAGCACCCTGAGGCACCTTGGCATTCACGGGCAGCTAGCAGGTGGCAGAGAGTCGAGCGAAGATGCACATATACCCACATGCTCCATCTTTCCCTGTCTGAATGTCACAAGCTGGGAACGCAGCCAAAGGAAATACAGCTATTTTTTTGCGATCTAGGGATGTCTATGTGTGTATGAAGGGAATGGGAAATAACTTATTAGAGTTCAAAAGAGGGAGACTTATGTAGCCTAACATGCATTTGTGGTAAATGTTTGTCAGTGTATGTTTGCTCAGCATGTTGTGGTGCTGGTTTTTGGTAACACTTTTGTTTAGATCACAATTCATGCTATTAACTATTGCCTGTCAATTATTAAGTATCCCTAATCATACCCAAAACCTAACCCCAACTTTTACCTTACTTACTATTAATAAATAGATAATTAGCAGTTTATTAAGCTAGTAGTCTTAGTTAATGTTTGTTGAAACAGTGAATTGTGACAAGCTAAAGTGTTACCTGATTTTTCTCACCGAGGATATGTGACACATCCACAATCAAGCAATATGGATGTTATGAATATTAAGTCATTTTTTAAGCATTTTTGTTTTACTATTTTACAGCATTGAGAATCTATTTTTCAAAAACAGTCAAACACATTTACAGTAGTAAGACAAATTACTTATAAATGTTTTACAGAATTCCAAAAAAAAAAACAATTATGTATATATATATATATATATATATATATATATATATATATATATATATATATATATATATATATATATATATATATATATATATATATAAAATGATCAGTTTTGGTTATGGAGGTGATTTTTGTATGTATTTGTGATGTGCAGAGTTTAACTTGAGGTTTCCTATGTGAACTGATGAAGGCAGTGTAGGTTGAAACATTGTCGTAATAAATCTGCTTATTTATTTTTGCTTTTTCTATTTCAATTTTTGATTAATCATTGTTTTTTTGTTGTTTTTTTTTTTTTTGATTTCATGTTGTTTCAGTGTCCACTATGGGTTTTCTTTTGTCAGTGGAAGATTAACAACAATTTTGCCCATGACTTTCATATGCATGTATGCGAGTATGTCTGTAGGTGTATCTATCTATGAACAGTACATACAATCTTATGCAAAAGTTTAGCCACCTTTGATAATTTTCATTAATGCAAGCCAAAGTCTGCTGACCTTTCAAATTAGCAAATCAATTTAGATATATTTGATACCCTAGGAAAAAAGACAACATTTCAATAATGTTTAAGTCTGGGGACTGGGATGGCCATTCTAGAACTTTGTATTGTGTCTGAGCATGAATTCCTTGGTAGATCTGGAACTTTGATTTGGGTGATTGTCCTGCTGAAACATCCAACCCTGTGCGTAGAGTTGCTGGAGTTTGCCCTGCGCATTTGCGATTTTTAGGAAACTTTTTTGGTGTGTCAATCTTATCAATGTTATTATTCAAAAAGGTAATGATTGCACTCATTAAGTAATTGAACACTGATGAAGGTGTCTTTAAATCACCCGAAGAATATAAGAAGAAAAAATAAAATCAGTACGAAGCAATTACTTGATGAGTGTGAATCATTACCTTTTTGAATAGAAACATCCAACCCTGTCATAACTTCAGCCTCTTGACTGATTCCTGAACATTGTTCTTAAAAAGCTGCTGATACTGGGTGTCATCCATGCGACCTTTTACTCTGAAAAGCTTTCTAATATCTGTGCTTGCCATACTTCCCCACATAAGGATGGAGCCCCCACCATATTTTACAGTAGGGAGCAAGTTCTTCTTCTGAAATGCTATGTTCTTTTTTGCACCATGCAAAGCGCCCATGGTTGTGGCATTTGTTTACAGTTTATTTTTCCAAAACGATTCAGGCTTGTCCAGATGAGCCTTTGCATACCTCAAACGATATGTTCTTTGAAAGAAGTGCGCTAGACTGTGGAACTATGTACAATGACATTATCATCAGCAAGATGTTCCTGGAGCTCTTTGGATGAGGTCTGTAGTTTGTCTGAGACCATTCTTACCATTTTTCGCCTTTGTCTTTTAGATATTTTTCCTGGTCTAGCACATATTTCCTTCACAAGAACTGTTCCGTGGCCTTCCATTTTCTTACTATATCTCTGACTGTGGCGATAGAGACTTTGTGACAGCTTTTTGTATCCTTCTCCTGATTCATGTTGATGAATTATCCTAGTTTTTAGGTCATTAGGAAGCTCTTTTTAGTTCCCATGTTGCTACTTTCATGTTCACAATAAGTAGAATCACAACTAGCAATCAGCTATCTTAAATATTCTTTTTCAGGATTGGTTGCACATGTGTTGGGATTGTTAAGGTTTACTAAGTCACTCAAATAAATTTTGTCTTGTAATCAATCAGCCTTAAGTGACTACATATTTAGATGTCCACACAGAGAAAAGCTTTTGCATAGCCTATTTTTCAGTTTCAAATTTAATTTCACACAGCTCAATACTGCTACACTGCATATTTCCTTCTGAAAAGCCTGACATTATCTAGCTTTCTCTAGAAGCCAAATGGCTTTTCCTTGTGATATTCTCTTATAAAGAAAGAGCACGTAATTATGCTGCCACAGAGGGGTGCCTAAACTTTTCCATGTATGTATGTATGTATATTTACAGACCCATTCACATGTTTCCCTTACTGTGGTTTATCTTACAATGGTTTACTTGCAATTGAAATGTCAACAATCATTACCTACTGTTACTAGAGTTGTGTCAATGCTGTGGGTATTGCATGTATTAGACACAAACAAACACACACACACACACACACACACAGTTATAGCTCTCAGAATTCCCTTCACAGTGCTGGCACAGTAGGGACTGTTGACTCGTGGGAATGTTTCTGCTGGAGACTGGCATGAAAAGCATCTACTGAAGAAGTCTTTCCCACAGCAGAGATGAGCAGTGGATGCCACATGTCAGAGGGGAAAATATGTCAATATTTATACTGGCTGACTGACACATGGTGTGCAGCACAGGCCTAATGCAACAAACATCAGTGTGACACTTTACTGATGTCCTGATTTCACCCCAGATAAACTTAACAGTTTGCCATTCCCTGTTTTAAAATACTCTTCAGCAACACATTTAATCAACTTTACTTTATTTTAAGCATTCTGAAAACAAAAAGTCTTAAACCACAACTTGGATATATAATATGAGCTATATAAACAAAAGATATGAAGTCCAATTTGTAAAATTATATATGTAATCTGTAAACAGTCGGCAATCTAACAGGTATCAGAATTTTCGATTTATTTAAATTAAGTCTGTAAATGTAAAAACAGAAAACAGCATACACATTAATCAAACATCAACTTCAAGCCTGTCAAGAAAGTATTTGAAAAATTTTAAAGAATGAAACAAAAATCCTACTGAATTCATCCAAAGAAATGACGCCTTTAACATATTTTGAAGCAAGACAACCCTTGAAAAAAGACAAGCTTTTTCCAAGCCTACAAAAGATTAAAGAAACAGCAAAGAATTAATTGGTTTTGCATGAATAAACTTTAATGGTTGCAGATTTGGATGTATACTACTGTAACCAATTCGTTTTGCAATGTGGAAGTAAGTTCGTTTCTGTGCATGTGTTCAAGGGATAGTTCAAAATTGCTGGTAGCTGGCATAGATTTTTGGGTGGGACTAAAGTGGTGTATTGGTGATGCAACAGAGCAACAAAGCGTAGCCCACCCAAAACATTACAAAACTACGTTATAAATACTGCGTATTGGCTCCAGTTGTTCCCCTTCGGATGGGTAACTCCAATGCTATTAGTGGATTTGAATTATAAATCCATGAATGGGAGATTTCGTTTCAGAAAGCCAATTGTGTGAAAGAATATATAACGGGCAAATGAAATGCCAATGAATTGGCAGCGTAAGCTTGCGCACCTTGAACTTATTGCCAATTATCTCCGCATATAAGCACAGGTGGAGCAAGCACACGCTATCCTTTTCGCTTCAGAGACTTCGCAGCCTTCTTTTTTTTTTATGTTTTATTTATACATTGTGAAACATTACAAAAATTTACAAAGACATAAACATGTAACAATAAGCAAATACACTGAAGAGTATTTTGAGCAAATAATAATAATAAAAATAAATAATAATAAATAAAAATGAGATAATAAAAATAAATAGGTAAATAAAATAAAAAACAACAACACTAGTGCAATCTTATATACATAAAAAACAAGTCTACAATGTGTTGACCAGAAATAGTTTCCCATAAAAGCTGGGCATTAGGGGGTGGGGACTCAATCAGAAGGAGCTGGGTCAAGCTGAAGAGTTTGGACATATTTGCGAAGGGGTTGCCACAATTTAATAAAAATAGTGCTAGTTCGGTGAAGAGAGTACCTAATTTTTTCTAATTTCATAAAATAAAGAACATTTCTTATCCAACAAGAGTGAGAAGGAGGGTGAAGGCTCTTCAGAGACTTCGCAGCCTTCTGATTGAGTCGATGAGGGTTCCTCCTGCTTTCTACAGCAATTCGAGTGAACGAGAATTCTCCCGGTCCAGACTGGGTACACGCGGCGGCAGGCGGTCGAGCTGGGATTCTCCCTTGCCTGGCGTTCTTTAGGTCCGGTCCTCCACAGCGGTGCGTATAAGTTGCTTATTTTCTAAAAGAGCAACACAGTCGTGCAGCACGTCTTTTTTAGGATGGCGCTCCGACTGTGCGTTTCTGGATGCGGTGGTTTCCTGTCTCCGGATAATGGGCACAATCACTGCGTTGCATGTTTGGGGGTCCAACATGTTAATGTGGTGTTCACGGACAGTCCATGTCGTCATTGCGATGCCATGACTGTTGCGCAATTAAGATCGCGGCTAGCCCTTGCAAAGGGGCGAACCACCCCAGCTGTCCCCTGCTCTGCAGCGGGCACTCGGGCAGATGTGAGGGTTTCAGCGGGAGATAATCCGCCGCCCACGGGCTCGCGGACCTCCCGCTCCTCCAAGCGCTCCATCCAAGCTTCGGGCGGGGGAAGCGATCCGTCTAACCAGATGGTATCAGATGGTCCGCCTCGTCTCCCGTCCAAAGCCTGTAAGTTATCTGCCTCCCTCGGAGCTACAGCTTAATTGGCTGCGGGCCAGGTTGCTTCCGCCTTGCACGCGATGGCCACCTACCAGCGCTACCAAGCGCAGGCGCTGGCCGAGCTGCGCGAGGGTGGGTCCAACCCAGGCTTGTGAGCTTCGCACCGCATCCGACTATGCTCTTCGGACCACTAAGTCCGCTGTGTGTGCGTTGGGGAGGACGATGTCCACATTAGTGTACCAGGAGCGCCACCTCTGGCTAAACTTGGCTGATATGCGTGAAGTCGACAAAGTCCGCTTTCTTGACTCCCCCATATCCCAAGCTGGCCTGTTCGGCGACACCGTCTGTGAATTCCCCCAGGAATTCAAGGCAGTGAGAGAGCAGTCTGAGGCGACGGGTAATGTCACCTATCTTTTTACTGCCATGAAAACATCAATGAAAGAGCACTTTTCCACTTTCCCGAATGTGACATCCCGATATCTGCCAGTCTGAAACGCTATGCTTTCTAGCTCGCAGGTTCGGTGCGTTTCGCCAGTGGCTCACGAGCGCTGGGAGGACGGTCTCCTTGGACAGGCGTGCCTCTAGGACAGGCGTCTAGGACAGGCGTGCCTCTAGGACAGGCATCCAGTCATGTTGTTGTTTCAACAGATGCTTCCAGCAAGGGCTGGGGGCTGTGTACTGCGGGCATGCAGCTGCGGGCCTTTGGAAAGGAACCCAGTTGCATTGGCATATCGCCTGGAGCTGTTGGCAGTGTTCCTCGCTCTCCATTGTTTTTTTCCGGTGCTGGAGCAGCAACACATGCTGGTCAGGACGGACAGCACGGTGGCGGCAGCGTATATCAACCGTATGGGGGGTATTCACTCTCGCCGCATGTCTCAGCTTGCCCACTGTCTGCTCCTCTGGAGTCATCCGCGGCTGAAATCGCTGCACGTCTTCACATTTCAGGCAAGCTCAACCGTGCAGCCGAGGCGCTATCACGGCAGCCTTTACATCCTGGAGAATGGAGACTCCACCCCGATTCTGTTCAGCTGATATGGGCGCGATTCGGGCCCAGATCAATCTGTTGCTTCCCCCGCTCATTGCCAGTTGTTCTTTTCCCTGACTGAGGGCTCTCTCGGCACGGATGCACCACCTGCTCTCAGCTGGCCTCGGGGCATGCGCAATACGCGTTTCCCCCAGTGAGCCTGCTCGCACAGTTACTGTGTGAGGTCAGAGAGGAGAGGAACAGGTTGCAGGTTGCGCCCCTCTGGCCTTACCGGACCTGTATTTCTGAGCTCTCCCTCCTCGCGATGGCCCTCCCCTGGCAGATCCCTTGAGAGAGCAGCTATTCTCTCAGGGACAGGTACCATCTGGCCCCCTCGCCCCGATCTTTGGAACCTCCACGGGTGGTCCTTAGACGCGAGGAAGACTAAGGTAACCTCCGACTGCGGTGGTTAATACCGTCACTCGGGCTAGAGCCCCCTCCTCGAGCACGCCTATGCCCTGAAGTGGAGTCTATTCACTGAATGGTGCGTCTCTGGCTGAGGAGACCCCCGAAATTTGCCAGATCATCATTGTGCTTTCTTACGCCAAGAGAAGCTGGAGAGCAGGCTGTCTCCCTCCAAACTCAAGGTTACGTGGCTGCCATCTCCACTCTCATGACGCGGTGGCTGGCAGCACCGTGGGAACGCATAACCTCATAATCCGGTCCCTCAGAGGCGCTAGGCGAATTAATCCACCCCACCCCCCTCTCATGCCCTCTTAGGATCTCGCCCTCGTTCACACGAGCCTGCGTCAGATCCCTTCGATCCTCGACTCAGTGTCTTTAAGATTTCTGTTCCTGAAGACAGCTTTGCTGGTTGCGTTGATATTGATTAGAGGGTCAGGGACCCAGAGGCATTTTTCAGTCAGTGACTCGTGCCTGTAATTCGGGCTGGCTTACTCTCACATTCCTGAGACCCCGCCCGGGATATGTGCCAAGGTTCCTACCACTCAGTTTTAATACCAGGTAGTGAGCCTGCAAGCGCTGCCCCCGGAGGAGGCAGACCCAGCCTTACTTATCCAGTTCGCGATTTGCGTATTTATCTGGATCGCAGAGCTTAGATCATCTGAGCAGCTCTTCGTCTGTTATGTGGTCGGCAGCAGGGAAGTGCCATATCAAAACAGAATTGGCCTACTGGTTAGTGCATGCCATCTCTCTCGCTTATCAAAGCCAAGGCGAGCCATGTCCATGGAGAGTGCGTGCGCACTCCACTCGGAGCTTTGCATCCTCTTGGGCGCGTGTACTGGGCGCCTTTCTAACAGACATCTGTAGAGCTGCGGGCTGGGCGACACCTAATACATTTGCAAGGTTTTACAATATGCGAGTGGAGCTGGTTTCCTCAAGGGTATTAGGTAACCCTTGTTGATTAAGGAAACAATTTGGTTAGGTGTTGAAACACGCTTGCTGCGCCATTCTCCCTAACACGGAGATACGTGCGCCTTTTTATCTGTCAGTAAAGTTCCCCATCAGGTGAGCCCTGTAGATTCCTCCAAGGCTCCCAGCACTGCCTCAGCGGAGGAGTCACTTGCTGGCCCACTACGTTGTAGGTCTGCCCGCTGGTCAGCCCGCGTTTTGGGTATAAGTGCCCGCTATGCGTGATCCCCACTAGGCGATCCCATATGCTTATTTAGCCACGGTGCAGTCCCCCCTCACGGGCGGACCCGTGTCTTCCCTTTTCGCTAACCATCCTATTATATGCGTACTCCCCCTTTCAGGGCTAGTCCATATGTATTTTTTTCCAACATATCTCCCCTATTGGGGGCAGTTGGCCTCCGCAGCGTCCTCCCTATCGGGACTGCACGCTTCCCAACGTACTGTCGTATTATTCCTAGAGTTATCTAGATGCTTGCGACTTCCCAAAAAATATATCTAATCCGTAAAACTTCTGTTGAAGTTGGATAAGTAAGGGCCAGGGACCACGTTGGAGGACCGCGCCTCTCTTGATGCAGGAGTGCTTACGCTTGCTTTGCTATCCTCTCATCGGAGGCGTAGGTAAGGTGCAGTCATTATGGCGTTTTCCATACTTTCTCTCATTCGTGGATTTATAATTCAAATCCACTAATAGCATTGGAGTTCCCCATCCGAAGGGGAACGCTCTGGTTACTAAAGTAACCCTCGTTCCCCGAGAAAGAGAACGGAAATGCTATTTAGCATCGCCATAATGACTGTTCCTTAGCTGTTAGTTCAGTCTCTTCAGCTTAAAAGGATAGCGTGTGCTTGCTTCACCTGTGCTTATATGCCGAGATAATTGGCAATAAGTTCCAGGTGCGCAAGATTACGCTACCAATTCATTGGCATTTCATTGGCCCATTACATACTCTTTCAGACAATTGGCTTTCTGAAACGAAATCTCCCATTCATGGATTTATAATTCAAATCCACTAATAGCATTTCCGTTCCCCTCCTCGGGGAACGAGGGTTACTCTAGTAACCAGAGCGTTCTTCCACTCAATCTTAAGTTACTGTCAATGTTTGTTCCTACAGTCTATAGCTATCAGAACACAAACAATTTTAAAACTTGGAGCTTTTACAATGGGCATCTAATAATGCATTCAAACAAAAGATCTACCAGTCTGTATTTTTAAAGCATACTAGGACTCTGAATGGTGTCTGCTGTTATTAAGCAAATCATGCTCTTTGGAGAGTGCCAAATATGTCCCAGGAGATTTTTTTTTTTTTTTGCAGTTTTCATTTTCACGACTCCACCAGAGGTCGCTGTGTACGCTTTTTCAGATCTCAAATTTCTCTCACTAGTGTCATTCGTGCCTGTTGTTGTAGCGTTAATCCACCAGAGGCCACTGTCAACTGATTGACTGACTGACTGACAAAGTAACTGATCCACCATTCGTGTATCTCCCTAAACCCAACTGACAGTTTTGAAAAACAAACCACAAAAAGAAAAGCCCCCACCTGATTTTTACCATGTTTTCAGATTTTCACACATTCTCAACCCGTTATTTACTTGTTTAATTTATTTTTGTCTTTTGTTTTACCTGCTTTCAGGAATCATTTTTCACCAAACTCTAACCCTGTCGTAGTGGTCAACTCCTCTCTCCATCTAAAGGTCGCCAACATATGCTGCAAGCCACTGGACAAACTGGTGACAAGCGGGAAAACTGTTCACACTGAGGTAAACGGTCAGCTGCTTGCGCGAAAAGAAACACCATCATAATGCCCTTTAGCCTTTGTTTTAAAGACAAAATGCAGTCAAACGTGTTTCTTGCTAAAATAATTAACGATCTCCAGAAATGTATATAGGGCTACGCTTTCAGAATGAGCCTATGTTGCATGCTTTCAACGAGGACAAGAAAATATATGATGTGCCTTGTTGTTCATTTAGGTGGACTCAAACATATGGCTCTATAAAACTAATTAGGCTAACGTTACTAGAGATAGTATTAGCGAGATCCATTTATGTTGCAGCAGTGTCTCCAGCAGACATACCCCCAAGTGTTTGAGAGCCAAGTCAGAGATTGAGAGATATTGATTGCTTATTTTAGTTACTTGCCATTTTTCAGCATTCAGTTTTATCTGGATGGGCAATAACCAGAGGAGGGTAACGTGTATTTTTTGAGTAGATTTAAAAATGTGTACTTTCACTCTTATTCAAGTAAATTATTAGAGAAAAATCATTACTTTTACTTCACTACATTTGGCAGCGTTCCTTCATTACTGTCAATTGATTATAAAATTAACACACAATGGAGTGGTTGTGTCACGAGAGGTTGCTATAGAAACGCGTCTCTCGCTTTTGGTTAGAGGGTGTGCACGCTTATGTAGGAATTAAGGCTGAAGTTGAGTAAGACGTGTGAGTTTATACTGTGGTCACACCATGGCCATGCGGTTCAGAGAAGGATGGTCACACTGTCCGTGCAGTGAGTTTATCGGACTAGGTCATCCCCGGCCTCAAGTTCAGTCTATGTTTTCACTCCAAGATGTCCACAAGAATAGTTTGATAATGTGATGCCCTCTGTACATCAAACTGACATTGCAACAACTACATATCCAACCTGAAAAAACACGTAGTGGTAAGTGTCAAAATTATCCCAATTTGAACCTTATTAATGACAACTATGGGGTAACTAAAAAAAACTGCAGATGATTGGAAAAAGTGATGTAACCCTGCACATACAAGTCATTCATGTTGTTAACCATTAAAAATATAACATTCAAGCATTTTTTAACACAAAATTGTGACTATATATATATATATATATACTGTATGAAGTCAGAATTATTAGCCCTGCTGTATATTTCTCCCCAATTTCTGTTTAACAGAAAGAAGATTTTATCAACACATTCCTATAGTTTTAATAACTTATTTCTAAAAGCTGATTTATTTTATCTTTGCCATAATAACAGCACATAATATTTGACTGGATATTTTACAAGATACTAATATTCAGCTTAAAGTGACATTTAAGGTCTTAACTAGGTTAATTCGGCAAGTTAGGGTAATTAGGCACCTTAAATGGTTTTAAAAACAATAAAAACTGCTTTTTCTTTCAGCCGATATAAAACAAAAAAAACTTTCTCCAGAAGAAAAAATATTATAGGAAACACTGTAAAAAAATGTCATTGCTCTGTTAATAATCATTTGGGAAATATATGAAAAAGAAAACCAATTCACAAAACCAATTAACTTTTCTGATTGTTACTTTTACTTTTACTTGAGTAAAAAAATTTTGCAAGTACTTGTACTTTTACTTGGGTATAGATTTTGAATACTCTACCCACAATGACACATTTTTGTTCACTTTACACTGACTTTAATGTTTAGCAGAAACTCGCACACAGAAGGCCAACACAGGCTCATTGTGGATACGTACCGCCCTCTACATTTCTGGAGAGTGCCAATTATGTAGACAGAGGTGCATCTGGCTGCATTTCATCTTTAAAACGAATGATACACTTCGGTTGGGTTTAGGGAAGAGTGTGGATGGGTCCTTTCAGTCATTCAATCGACAGCAAGGTCGACACTGGTCGGCTGAAATGTATATTGCTCTCTCTTGTGGATTTTCCAAAACAAAAACTGTGAGCAGATGTACCTACGGTTACATATTTCGCTTTCCCCAGAAATTAAGACCTGGGTATGTATCCACGATGAGCCTGGGTTGCAGAAGGCCCATCTACCCCTGACAGCAAAATATTTTCTTGACATCTACTGATGTCAACCTGTGCAACTCAAGTTACAAAGTGATGAAAACACCTCATCTCAAAGACTCTAAATAAATCTGCATAGGCAAACCCAACACTGCACTTATTGTTATATCATTCTTATAGTGGCACACCTTTCGTGCAAATCCTTATGTACCACCTTTTGCAGCTTCAATTCCAACAACCAGTATTTGCAAAAACGCGAGTAAGACCGAATCTTCTTTTAAAAAAGGTTTACTGAACAAATGCAAACAAAAATTACAAAGTTACAATAGACTCGATCAGCTCGGTCAAAAAACTGTGTTGCTTCCAACATCCATAACTGCAATCTGCCTAAAACGTATGAACTAATGACCTCATGACGTATTACTGTCGGAAGCCAAAATACCAAATTAAAGGTTTTTAAATTATATCAATTACTAAATTATGCATTTTAGATAATACAATCACAATGAATTCTTATTAAATTTAAACATCAATTTTTATCATGTTTTAACCTTCACTAAATTATTATCACAAATGAATTATGCATAACTGGCTCTTACAATTCTGTTAGAATAAATCTATCAAGCCAATGATTTAGAGTCTCAACTGATTTAGAATTTAACTGAATCAGCTATTACAGCAAATTATTTTATTTGAACAATTGAATTAATAACGCAATAAGACTGTAATGTTTTGCCATCTACTGGTGGTTTAGCTGTCTTATTTGTTTGCAGTATATATTTTAACAAGTGTAAAACCACCAAGGTACCGGCACAAAAACACACTTGGCAAAACAGCAAGATTACTGTTATTGTTTGGGTGAGTAAATTTATAAAATACAAGGTTTTTCACAATAAGCTTACATATTCTATATATTTAGCAAAAAAGAGAGACTCACCAATAAAATAATTCCTCTTGTAGCATTTATTCAATTAAATTCATCTTTACTTGTATAGTGCTTTTACAATGTATTTTGCATCAAAGCAGCTTCACATAGAAGATTATACGCAGTGAATTGAAACAGTGTCAGTTCAGTTTTCAGAGTTTAAGTTCAGTTCAGTTAAGTTCAGTTCTGTTCATTTCAAAAGTGAAGGATAAAAACCTTGGGAGAAACCAGGTTCAGTTGGGCACAACCATTTTTCCTATGGCCAAATGTCTTGTGTAGAGCTGCAGTCTGGGTGATGGAGGCTGGAGAACGCTGGACATCAGCGAAGACTCGGATGTCCCTGGAGTCTCACAGGATACGGCCTGGTCCGGTATTGCAGAAACCTTGGGATCATCTCTTCACTGGACTTGGATCACATCTCTGGAGCCTCGGTATGAGTATCCCCAGATGGAAATAGAGAATAAGGAGATTAATTAGCATAGCTGCTGGTCATAGTGTATATAAACGAGATGTGTGGGGCACATTCATGCATCATACCGCTATGTGATGCATTGAGTGTATGCTTTACTAAAAAGATAAGTCTTTAATCTAGTTTTGAACTGCGAGAGTGTGTGTGGGCCTCGGACATTATCAGGAAGGCTATTCAGATTTTAGGAGTTTTAGGCTTAATCTCCTTTACTCGACTTTGCTATTTTAGGTACTACTATTCATTTGTAGATTCATCTTCTACAAATGAAAAAAAAAGAAAAACTAGATATAGTATATGCAGTATTGCAGATCCAATTATATTTCCATGTATAAACAGCCTAATCATCTACTCATAGCACCAGGCGATTGGCTTGGATGCCAGAAAACTTTGTTGTGCTCTGAAAAACTTAAAAGTCTAGAAGCTTTTGTTCCTCAATCTTTTATTAAATGAAGCCCAGCTTTCTCTCAAACTTGTTACAAAACGCCAATTGTGTGATATCCAGGGTGTTAAAATGGGTTTCAGTTTTAAAAGTTCTATAGTATATTCCCAAACTAAATGATGATTGTTTTTCTTTTCTAGACTAAACAGTTATTTTATGTACCTTTTTTAGTATTTATGTTCCTTTAATCTTATGAAAGCATCACTGATCCACTTCCTCAAGTTCAAATCACTGTGACCTCCAACGACACACAACAGTATGTCATGTTTGGTTCAGTCAATCAGCTCTTCAGTGATGTAAGCACACAGAGTTCAGCCACAGGTCTTCAGTCCTCTGCTCTCTGACACTGTACACACTACAGACAGGATCTTTATCTTGATCACACCCTGCGATCCTAAATACACTTCTTCTGCTGGGAGACATTAATCTTGACAAGCCTGCCAACACCTCTGAGATGGAAAAAGAGAAAGATAAAAACAGAAAAGAGATGCAGACACACATCTTCTCTCGAACACACACACGTGCCACACATTGCCTCGAATCACTCTCCAGAGAAATGAGAACTGGGACAGAAAATGTCAGGAACAATTAGTGGGAGCTACATTTACGAGATAAACGCAAACATCCGTGTTAATTAAACATGCAATAATTAATACAGAGGAACAGTATAGGACTTCCTCTTCCAGCTATTACTACTCCAGGAGGGCTAGGTACAATGTATATGCAGAAAGAATCCTTGTATATTAAGATTTTAAGCCCAGACAAGCAAATAAAGGAAAGCATCTGTAATCTGCCTGTTTCTCTTTTCAGCTATATGAACAGGCAATATTCTTTAAGATGGAGAACTGAATGAAAGAAATAAAGAAAAAACAAACATGGTAAGGAATGGAAAAGATAGACAACTGAATAAGGAGAAATGAAAGACAGCAATTAAGGAAGAAGAATTAGGAAGGGAAGTAAAAAAAATAAGGAAAGGAAGTTGAATAAAAATGTAAGACAAATGAAAGGGAAAACTAAATAACAAAGGGAGAAGATAAGGGGAAAAAGGAATTAGGAAGGATGGATAAATGTTTGTAAGGAAGAATGGATGGTATAAAAAAAAGCAATGATGGTAGAAGGGTGTGAAATAAAAGGAAGGAAATAAAATATATGAAGGTAACAAGGAAGAAAATAAAATAAAAATAAAGGGAGCAAAGTTTGATGGGGTAAACATTAAAATGTGAGAGATGAAAAAACAAGAAAGTGGAAATAAGGAAGAAAAGAAAGGAAAAGAAAAGGCTAAAGAAAAATTAAGACCAAAGAAAAGAAAAGAAAAGAAAAGAAAAGAAAGCAAAGGGCAAAAAAAATAAAGAAAAGGCCAAAGAAAAAGAAAGGGCAAATAAAAGAAAAGGAAAGGCAAAAGAAAAGGCAAAGGAAAAGGAAAGGAAAAAAGAAAAATAAAGAAAAAATAAAAAGGAAAGAAAAGAAAGAAAAGGGAAAATGAAAGGAAAGGGAAAGGATACAAGAAAAGAAAAGAAAAGAAAGAAAAAAGAAAAGGAGAAAGAAAGGGAAAAGGAAAAGAACGGAGAAATGGAAGCAAAAAAGAAGGGGAAAGGAAAGGAAATGAAAGGAAAGGAAAGAGAAAAGGACATGCTGTAGATTAGGCGGTACATGAGAACATGAGTAGTTGTTGGTAACTTGCAGACAATATTAATTGTTTCACTTTAGACTCAAATATGTTCGTTTTATGCTCCAGACTCCATATAATTTCCAAGCTTTTCCCTTCTCCCACCCATGAAATCAGACACAATTTGTCAAGTAAACAAGCTATTAATCTTTTAAACGGTTACAAATCCTGCATTCTGGGCATGAACGATGAATTATGTATGATAGATATAAAGAAAAAACGCCACAAACAACAAACATTTCACCACTTGTTCTGTGCCAGAGAAAACAACATTTTCCCAGGCAGTTGTTTAGTTAGCACAGTACCCAAACGTTGCCGTGGGTCTTTTGCTTACTGCAGTTTTTAAATCTTATCCTCCTTGACAGTAATTAAGAACGGCAGTAAATCATATTTCCACTATTTTTTGGGGCAAAGTTCTTTAAATAGCTCTTTAAAAAGACATACTCCCAGGCTGTGTTGAGCAACGTGTCTTTCATAGCCAATCTTATTCTATTAAAGCATTTCGCGAAGGATCATTTTGCAATGTGTTGTTGAGGCTCTGCACATATATTGAGTCTGTTTGTGTGATTTAAGTGCTGTTCGAAAGTCTATTTATGCTGTGTCCATGAGAAATCTGTTCATTTTGTGGACAGTAATGGAGAGAAGACCAAAAAAGTAGATGTTTACAAGCCTCAGAGGTGAGACCATTATCACACCTGCATAGATGTTAAAAAGATTATGTGCTAGATCGACTTTTGGTAAAGACAACATTTCTGCAAATTTGCTTAAGTTTAGTTTTCAACATCAACACTAGACACAATAAAACAGGCACTTGGTTATAAAGCTTATACTGCATGCTTTTAAACTGCATTATGAGACCTTGATCTCTGCATTGAGTATACCTGTCAACATTGGGATGTGAAATAAGAGACATGCTCAACCATAAATAACCTCACCCCCCAAAAATCCCCAAATTACTGAATATGTTCTTCTGGAGCCGTTTCATTGTAAACAAATAGTTAAAGGGTCAGTAATGTGTTTCATTATTATTATTTACAAAATAAAATATAAATAGTATACATAATCTGCAAATAAATTAGCAAACATACATTTTCTTTTCAGCTTAGTCCCTTTATTAATCCAGGGAAGCCACAGCAGAAAGAACCGCCAACTTATCCAGCACATTTTTATGCAGCGGATGCCCTTCCAGCCACAACCCATCTCTGGGAAACATCCACACACACTCTTACACTACGGACAATTTAGCCTATACCCAATTCACCTGTACCGCATGTCTTTGGGCTGTGGGGGAAACCGGAGCACCCAGAGGAAACCCACGCGAACACAGGGAGAACATGCAAACTCCACACAGAAACACCAACTAACCCAACCAGCGACCTTCTGGCTGTGAGGCGACAGCACTACCTACTGCGCCACTGCGTTGCTAAATTAGCAAACAGTTCAGCTTATTAAAATTAATAGCTATTATAGGTAAACAGAATCAATTTATCAAATCTCATTCTTTTCTTTAACGTAAAACATACACATTCTGAATTAAAAGCAGCAAATGAATCTCACTTATTTGGCTTTTTTTTTGTACTTTAAATAAAAGGGGTATCACTTTAAAAGTGCACACATCTAACATTATAATAAAAACATTCGATAGTTTTCCTAACTTTTTGTGCTCATTTAGGACAAAATTAGTTGTGTTTGAAAAAAACCCACCAAGTTCGACATCTTTATATGTTATTATTATTAATTATGTGGATATGTCTGTTCAAACAAGCACACAAAACCTAGAATTTCGCTCCACTTTAAATCGCGTGTACAGAATCGGTTTGGGAAACAGTGTCTATTCATCACTATGAAGAGCGTCAGCTGACAGTCACACACTGCTATATGACTGTTTTGAGAATTGCATAGGAGGGGCGATGGCACCTGTAATAAAAAGGAAGGGGATCCCACCGTTTTTTTTGTTTATTTTAAAGTGTTTTATGCCTAAATAAAATGAAAGCACAGAACAGACTCACATTTAAGAGCAAGGTGCGGCCTCTGGTGGTTCGGCAGGTATGGGTTGCGCAAATGGAGGAGAGAAAGACTGAAAATATGGGAGAAATGCATACAAATACCTTTACAGGATGATAGGGGGAAAGAAAATACGGGAGAATGTATGACAGGTATGATTGAGATAAAGTTGGTTTTACATTTACACATTTGTTCAGTGACAACTTGTATCATGCTCCCTATATTGCTGGTACTTTGAAATCTGAAATTTGAAGTCTGAAATCACTTTAGCATGACTTCAAAACAACATTAGACTATTTTTTGACTGTGAACAATGTTGCACTTTGATAGTCATTGGCTGCTAATATGTTTTCACTACTTAGAATTTGCAATGATTACTTTTCGGAAATGATATCATTAATAAGTGAATGTAAAAAATGTATGAATATAAACCAACTTTACCTGAACAATCTCTGAGTGAGTTTCAGATGTTGAAAATGTGACTTTTTCAGTAGTTAGAGGTAATATACTTTTTCTGTTTCAAACTTAATGGATACATAAATATACACTCACCGGCCCCTTGTACCATGCTGGACCCGCTTTTGCCTTCGGAACTTCATTAATCCTTCCTAAATTCAACAAGGAACTGGAAGTATTCCTCAGAGATTTTGGTCCATATTGACATGATAGGATCAGACAATAAATGCAGATTTGTCGGTTGCACATTCATGATTGATGTTTCCTGTTCCACCTCGGGTTCCACCACATCCCAAATGTGCACGGTCACCAGACTGAGATCTGGTGATTGTGGAGGCCATCTGAGTACAGTAAACGTTCGAGGTTACAGAAGTAACCCTTCGTTCCCCGAGGAGGGGAACGGAAGTGCTATAAGTGGATTTGATCTTTGTGAAAATCCACGTATGGGAGGTTTCGGATCAGAAGCTGCTTGTCTGAAGAGTATTGAACAGGCCAATAAATGAAATGAATTGGCAGCGTAAGCTTGCGCAGGTGTGCTGCATTGCCAATTATTCCAGCATATAAGCACACCTGGAGCGAGCAAACGCCATCCTTTTAAGCTGAAGAGACTTTCAAACAGCTAAGGGACAGTCATTATGGCGACGGAGTATAGCACTTCCATTCCCCTCCTCGGGGAACGAAGGGTTACTTCTGTAACCTCGAACGTTCCCCTTCGGTTGGGGAACTACAGTGCTATAAGTGGATTTGTTCTTTGTGAAAATCCACGTATGGGAGAACTATGGAAAGCGCCATAATGACTGCACCTTACCAACGCCCCCGATGAGGGGATAGTCAAGCAAGTGTGACGCACCAACATCATGGGAGGCGCGGTCTTCCAACATGTCCCTGGCCCTAATTTATCCTACTTCAACAGAAGTCTTACGGATTTAGATATATTTTTTGGGAAGTCGTGAGCATCTCGATAATTGTAGGAAAATTCGACAGTACGTTTGGAAGCGTGCAATCCCAAAAGGGAGGAAGCTTCGGAGGCCATCCGTTACCCAAGGGGGGATAGATGGCAGAATTTACATATGGACTAGCCCTAAAAGGGGGAGTACGCATAGCAAAAAAGTGGTTAGCGGAGAGGGAAGACACGAGTCCACCCAGGGAGGGGACTTAACCGTGACGGAATAAGCATATGGGATCGCCTAGTGGGGATCACGCATAGCAGGCACCTATACCCAAAACGCGGGCTGACCAGCAGGCAGACATACAACGTAGTGGGCCAGCAAGTGACTCCTCCGCTGAGTCAGTGCTGGGGGCCACAGAGGAATCTGCAGGGCTCACCTGACGGGGAACTTTACTGACAGATAAAAAGCAAGCATGTTAACACCCTACCGAGTTGTTTCCTCATTCACTGAAGGGTTATCTAATACACTTGAGGAAACCGGCTCCACTCACAGATTGTAAAACCTTGCAAATGTGTTGGGTGTCGCCCAGCCCGCAGCTCTACAGATGTCTGTTAGAGAGGCGCCGCGTGCACGCGCCCAAGAGGATGCAACGCTCCGAGTGGAGTGTGCACGCACTCCCGGGGGACACGGCTTACCTCGACTCGAATAAGCCAGTGAAATGGCATCTACAATCCAGTGGGATAATCTTTGTTTCGAAACGGCACTTCCCTGCTGCCAACTGCCATAACAGACAAAGAGCTGCTCAGATGATCTAAAACTCTGAGTACGGTCCACATAAATGCGCAGAGCGCGAACTGGACAAAGTACAGAAAGGGCTTGGACTGCCTCCTCCAGGGGCAGTGCTTGCAGGTTCACTACCTGATCTCTGAAGGGGGTGGTAGAAACTTTGGGCACATAGCCCGGGCGGGGTCTCATGATGACGTGAGAGTAATCCGGCCCGAATTCCTGGCACGAGTCACTGACCGAAAATGCCTCCAGGTCCCCGACCCTCTTGATGGAGGCCAACGCGACCAGCAGAGCTGTCTTCAGGGACAGAAATCTTAGAGATACTGAATCGAGTGGCTCAAAGGGATCTGGTCGCAAACTCGTGAGAATGAGGGCGAGATCCCAAGAGGGCATGAGAGGGGGGCGAGATGGATTAATTCGCCTAGCACCCCTAAGGAACCGTATGATGAGGTTATGCTTTCCCACGGTGCCGCCAGCTACCGTGTTATGATAAGCAAAGATGGCGGCCACGTAAACCTTGAGAGTGGAGGGCGACAGCCTGCTGTCCAATTTCTCTTGAAGGAAAGAGAGCACAACACTGATCTGGCAGTTTCGGGGGTCTTCTCTGCGAGACATGCACCATTCAGTGAATAGACTCCACTTCAGGGCGTAGGCGCGCCTCGTGGAGGGGGCTCTAGCCTGAGTGATGGTATTAACCACCGCAGTCGGTAGGTTACCTAAGTCTTCCTCGCGTCTAAGGACCACACGTAGAGGTTTCAAAGATCGGGGCGAGGGTGCCAGATGGTGCCTTGTCCCTGAGAGAGTAGGTCCCAAAGGGATCCGCCAGGGGAGGGCCGTTGCGAGGAGTGAGAGCTCTGATATCCAGGTCCGGTTGGGCCACAGGGGCGCAACTAGCAGAACCTGTTCCTCATACTCCCTGACCTTGCACTGTAACTGCGCGAGCAGGCTCACTGGGAGAAACGGATACTTGCGTATGCCCCGAGGCCAGCTGTGGGCCAGTGCATCCGTGCCGAGAGAGCCCTTGGTCAGGGAAAAAAACAACTGGCAATGAGCGTTCTCGAGGGAAGCAAACAGATCGATCTGGGCCTCCCCGAATCGCGCCCATATCAGCTGAACAATTATATGCCAATGCAACTGGGCACCTTTCCACAGGCCCGCAGCTGCATGCCCGCGACACATGGCCCCCCAACCTTTGTTGGAAGCATCCGTTGAAACAACAACATGGCTGGACGCCTGTCCTAGAGGCACACCGGCCTGTAGGAACGAAGGGTCATTCCAAGGGCTGAGGGCGCGGCGACACAGCGCAGTAACAGAGACCCGGTGTGTGCCCGCGTGCCATGCGCGTCTTGGGACCCGATCGTGAAGCCAGTGCTGAAGTGGTCTCATATGGAGCAATCCGAGCGGCGTGACGTGATGCCATATGTCCCAGGAGCCTCTGAAAGAACTTCAGTGGGACCACTAGTTTGCTGTCGAGCTCTCTCAGACAGTTCAGCGACAGGCGAGCCCGTTCCTAGGAGAGGTGTGCTACCATGGTGATCGAGTCCAGCTCCATCCTAAGAAAAGAGATCCTCTGCATGGTGGCGAGTTTGCTCTTTTCTAGGTTGACCTGAAGCCCCAGTAGGCGGAGATGCCGAAGCACCTTATCCCTGTGCATAATCAATTGCTCCCGCGAGTGGGCTAAAATCAGCCAGTTGTTGAGATAATTGAGTACGCGGAGTACGCAGAGACAGAGAGAGCCCGAAGGGGAGGACCTTGTACTGCCACGCTCGACCCTCGAACGCAAACCGCAGAAATTGGCAGTGGCGTGGAAGAATGGAGGCATGGAAATACGCGTCCTTCAGGTCTATGGCTGCAAACCAATCCCGAGGACGAACGCATTGGAGAATGCGCCTCTGCGTGAGCATTCTGAACAACAGCTTGTGCAGACATCGGTTCAAAACGCGCAGATCTGGGATTGGTCGTGACCCACCGCTCTTTTTAGGTACGATGAAGTATGGGTTGTAAAACCCACTCTCCATCTCGGCTGGAGGAACTGGCTCGGTTTCACCGATTTCACCCTTCGCCATCTCCTCTCGCAAGACAGGGGGGGACAGGGGGTTGACCCTGGTGAAATACACGCCCGTGAACTTGGGGGGCCGTTTCGCGAACTGAATCGCGTAACCGAGTCTGATTGTGCGTATGATCCACCGCGAGGGGCTGGCCCACGCTAACCAGGCAGGCAGAGCCCTCGCTAATGGAGTCATCGCTACAATCGCTGACGTACCAGCGGTGGGGCAGCGCGGAGTGGGTGTGCTGATCCGGGAAGCACGAGGGTCCCGCGGAAGAGCTGGAGGAGAGCGATTCGCTCTGGCTCCGCACCCTGACTCCGGAGAGGGGGCTGGAGGGCTGAGGGAAGGGAGACCGCCCCCCCAGCGCTCGTGAGCCACTGGCGAAGCACGTAGAATCTGCGAGCCGGAAGGCAGCGCGTGCCGGACTGGCAGAGTTCGTGCTGTCACATCCGGGGAAGAGTGCTCTTTTATTGAAGTTTTGGTGGCACTGAAAAGTACCGTTGTAATCGCAGCCTTATAAGCTCTGGCTCCGAGGGAAGCAGACAACCTACAGGCTTTGGACGGGAGGCGGGGCAAACCTCGCCACGTAGAGGCGCCACGCGGAGAAAGATTGACCACGATAGCGCGCTCCACTGACGGGATCACCTCATACCCCCTGGCAGCTCCGCCGTCGAGGGCGGTGAGGGCGGAGGGACACGCAGCACGGGCAGAGAAAGGAGCCCTCCAAGACTGCGTGAGCCTACTGTGCACTTCCGGGAAGAGGGGGACGAGAGGTTTCGAAGGCTTCACCTTCTGGTCCTCTACGTAGCACCCATCTAGTCAGTCCGGCTGCGGAGCTGGGGGATAAACCAGCTCAAACCCAATGGCCGAAGCAGCCCGGGAAAGCACGGCTAACATGTCTGCTTCAGGATGCGATTTGACGGTGCTCACCTGCCCGGAGGGGGCGTGCGGGTCTGGATCTTCGTCGGACAGTGAAAGCCCACTCTCCGATGCCGCGGAGGACATCTGATATCCGGTGTCAACGAGCGTGAGAGCTACCATCTGGTTAGATGGATCACTCCCAATACCCGAAGCTTGGATGGAGCGCTGTGAGGAGCGAGAGGTCAGCGAGCCCGTGGGCGGCGGATTATCTCCCGCTGGAACCCTCAGATCTGCCCGAGCGCCCACTGCTTTTTTAGAACAGGAGGCAACTGGGGTGGCTCGGTCTCTTACGAAAGTTAGCCGCGATCTTAGCTGTGCAACGGTCATGACATCGCAATGACGACATGAACCGCCCGCGAGCACCGAATTAACATGCTGGACCCCCAAACATGCAACGCAGTGATCGTGTCCATCATCCGGAGCCAGGAAACCCCCGCATCCAGAAACGCACAGTCGGAGCGCCATACTGAAAAGGACATGCTGCACGACTGTGTTGCTCTTTTAGGAAAGCTTAGCAACAATACGCACCGCTCTGGAGGACCGGACCCAAAGAACCGCAGGCAAGGGAGAAACCCAGCTCGACCGTCTGCCGCCGCGAAAACCCACTCTGGACCGGGAGACACTCGTTCACTCTGAAGTGCTGAATTAGCAAGAGGAACCCTCATCGACTCACTCAGAAAGGATCTGAAGCGAAAAGGATTGCACTTGCTCACTCCAGGTGTGCTTATATGCTGGGATAATTGGCAATGCAGCACACCTGCGCAAGCTTACGCTGCCAATTCATTTTATTCATTGGCCCGTTCAATACTCTTCAGACAAGCGGCTTCTGATCCGAAAGCCTCCCATACGTGGATTTTCACAAAGATCAAATCCACTTATAGCACTGGAGTTCCCCAACCGAAGGGGAACTCATTGTCATGTTCAAGAAACCAGTCTGAGATGTCTCATGCTTTTTGACATGGCATGTTATCCTGCTGGAAATAGCCATTAGATAATGGGCACACGGTGGTCATAAAGGGATGGACATAGTCAGCAACAATACTCAGGTAGGCTGTGGCATTGACCTGATACTCAATTGGAACTAAGTGTGCCAAGAAAACATCCCCACTCCATTAAACCACCACCACCACCAGCCTGAAACCCTTGATACAAGGCAGAATGGATCATGCTTTCATGTTGTTGATGCCTAATTTGGACCTTCCAATCCTAATGTTGCAGCAGAAATCGAGACTCATCAAACAAGGCAATGTTTTTCTAAACTATTCTAATCTATTGTCCAATTTTGGTGAACTGAATTATAGCCTCAGTTAGCTGACAGGAGAGGCACTTGGTGTGGTCTTCTGCTGTAGCCCATCCGCCTCAATGTTTTACGTGTTGTGCATTCAGAGATGCTCTTCTGCATATCTCCGTTGTTACGAGTGCTGTTTGGGTTACTGTTGCCTATCTATCAGTTCGTCTGGCCATTCTTCTCTGACCTCTGGCATCAACATGGCATTTGCGCCCACAGAACTGCCGCTCATTGGATATTTTCTCCTTTTTAGACCATTCTCTGTAAATCCTAGAGATGGTTGTGCGTAAAACATTCTAGTAGATCAGCAGTTTCTAAAATACTCTGACCAGCCTGTCTGGGACTAACAACTATGCCATGTTCAAAGTCACTTAAATCACCTTTCCTCCCAATTCTGATGCTCAGTTTGAATTGCAGCACATCATCTTGACCATGTGTACATGTCTAACTGCAAGTGATAGTAACCATTTGTCATTTTTTTGCCATACTTTATAGTGATCTGAAAGTAAACTATTAATTTCAAACCAATAAAAATGTCAATTAACATCACATGTTTACGTTTTTTTAAACATACTAACGTTGTAAAGTCTTTCCTTTGAGGCCTAATTTGAGTTCTCATTTGATAAAATTAAAATTGTTTCATCGAAGATTATTCTTTATTTAGATTTATATAAATTATATTAATATTAATCTGATTTTCTATTCATATTTCTAGTATTATAAGCCTAAGTGGTTCAGTTATTTCAAATTCTTTACATAAATGTGTTAAATTTGTATTATTATTATTATTATTACTATTAAAATGAATTCAAATAATCTGATAAGTGAGAAACTTGTTAAAAAATGTGTTAATTAAATGTTGATAGCATTTTGTGATTCATTGGTGTTTTGTTTATTTACGTTTTTAGATGACAGCTTTTGATGTTGAAAAGCGTAAAGTTATATTGGGTGACATACCAAAACAAGGGTAATAAGCTACCAGCTATTTATATGTATTTCTGTATAATATTACAATATTTCCTACACAGTATATTGTTTCAAACTAGGAGTAAAAGAGTTAACAAGGAGTTCAGATTTCTATTCAGAGATCAATGTTCTATAATGCAATTCAAAAGTGTAAATAAATTTTTTTTAATAAAAAACACCATGTAAATCATGAGACATACAGGGAACTGTTAATTAAAGGATATTTTATGTAGTGTTAACAAACAAGCACATTCTCACTTTTTTCATATGTTTTTTGAGCTGCTTTCATAATTGATAACACTTTACCTGAGGCAGAGTTTGAAATTCTTTTCCCCTTCTTAATTTCTAGGTGTGGAATAACAAATACAACTCCCACTTGATCTTTTTCTGGGTCTTTAGGTGCATCCCTATAATGTATATCTGAATTACGCAACAGTGTTTTCAGAATGGGAAACTTTTATGTTTTGCCTGGTCATTTACACAACAGCTGGATTTTGAGGACTAAAAATGCATCAAATTACTGTTTACTAACAAGGTGACAGCGCCAAATATTGATGTATCAATTTAAATACAGTATTTTTGCACATTTTCATAGATAGGTCTAAACACAAATTATTTAGATTTATTGTTACATTATAACTGACACCATTTTAGGGAATTTGCCTTATTCACCATTGGTGCATTAAACAGATCAAAGTTTTTTTTAGCTTAAATTAAGCAATACATCAGTGTGTGCATCTCACACACTCACTATCCTTCTGCTTAGTCCCTGATTTATCATGGGTCACCACAGCAGAATGAACCACCAATTACTCTGGCATATGTTTCACATAAGGGATGAGCTTCCAGCCGCAACCCAACTGAAAGACACCAAATGTCCAGAATGAAAGGTCTAAAAATGAAAACACCCATAAATTACAAAATAGAGTAAGTTGTTAATAATGAAAGATATTTTTACAGCGTTCTGACTGCAGTCAGAAGTATATCATTATGCTGCAGAAAGCTCAAAATCCATACTGTTATTAACACTCAGGACCATTTGCTTAGACTGTGGAGTAAAGGCAATAGTTTTGCAAACAAAACATTCAGCTTCTTTCACATTCACTCTCAGAAATAAAGATACAAAACCTGTCACTGGGGTGGTATACCTTTTCAAAAGGTACACTTTTGAGCTACCGAAGAGCTACACAGATCTGGACTTCATCGCCTTTCTTTACAGCTCCGCACTTTCTGCTTTTGTTCTTTTTTGTTTGAACTATCACACTGTGACACTCACAGTACCTTAAAGATACAAAAATGTGCCCTAAAGGTACAAAATAATTTTTTTAAGAGACCAATGTGCACATTTAAGGTACAAAAGTGTACCTTTTGAAAAGGTACCACCCCGATGAGAGGTTTTGTACCTTTATTTCTGAGAGTGTATGGACTTACTGAAAATTTTACCAAAAACTAAAAGTTCTGTTTTATTTTATTCACCTCTTATTTGTTTCAAACCTTTATGAGTGTCTTTCTTCAAATAAAAACCTAACCATTGACTTTTCTAGTGTTTGTTTTATGGAAGTCGGTGGTTACAGGTTTTAACTTTTTTCGAAAATTTTTCTTTTATGCTTTAACAGAAAAAAATGGTTTGCAACCATTTCAGTGTTAATAAATAGTGAGTAAATTCAAAATTTGGGGGCATAACTATCCCTTTAATAAGCCATCTGTGTATCATCAGTAGTCAAAAGGATTCACTTTGTTTTTCCTGCATTTTTTATTAACTTGTTTTGACACTACTGTTGCTGTTGAAGGACCACAGATTCACCAAAGTCACCATTTCTAGGACAACCTGAAGGTAATCAGCGAGCAAAGTTTCATTTTGAATTTTGTTAATTCTGTATCTCACCAATCTTTTTATCACCACTATCATCAGACGTTTGTTTTCCACACAGCATACTAATTCTCTTTCCCATAAATGAAACCAGAAGCATATATTTTCAGCAAGCCTTGTTTGGTAACATCACATATGCATACATTTTATCACTGACAAGTTTATTTTAGATCCGTTTTACGCACAGTATCATCGTACATCTACTGATGACAAAAAACAAAACATCACGCACGGCTAGATTTAGCAATAAAAACACTCCTGCCGAGCACGATGACACATACTGCACTGTTTGTTTCTCTCTTCGGATTTTTCCGTTACTGAGACCCTTCTTCAAAGCACACAGATGTAACGAATGTCGCAATATCTACTGCTTCAATCCCATCCGACACACACACAGTGCCATGACAATGTGCCCGCAGCTCCAAAACCCTGGCCATGAGAGCGAGTGGTGCCCACAGGCGTCTGTGTTATCAAGCTTGGTCACATTGGCACCTCCTTTGGCACATATTAGTGAAAAGCAGGGTGGTATCTGAGGATAATGAATCGGGGATGTTCCTCAACCCCATATCCAGAGCAAACGCTGGGGTCAGTGCTGAATGCTAGCATGGTTAATTGGTTTTGGGAGATAATAGATTTGGATTATTGTAGCACAGATAGACAAACAAAGCTAATGGTTTCAGGGTCACGGGCTGAGTCTCATCGACCCTCTAAACATTCGCTCTCTCACATTCTCTTGAGAAACACTTGTGTTATTTTTAGCCTCTGGATGCGCAGACTGTTCATTTATGTATTAGCCTATGTATTGTATTATTATGTTGTGAATGTAATCACAGCTAAAGGGCAGTGATAGTGTTGTCTGCAAGCCTTTCAGATGTGATGATATTATAGCTGGAGTGTATGTTCACAAAGGAGTGCCTTTTAGTTCAAATGCAAATACAAGTTTTAAAAAAAAAATGCACATCATTTCACTTTAGTATTCCCTGATAAAAATGAAAATTTTCTCAAGGGAGTAAATAAAATAAAATAAAGTAAAATAAAATAAAATAAAATAAAATAAAATAAAATAAGGGAAACGTGGTGGTCACCTCGCAGCAAAAAGGTCGCTGGTTCGAGCCCGGGCTGGGTCTGTTGGCATTTCTGTGAGGAGTTTGCATGTTCTTTCCATGTTCGCGTAGGTTTTCTCCGGGTGCTCCAGTTTACCCCATAAGTCAAAAGACATGCGGGGCAGGTGAATTGGGTAGGCTAAATTGTCCAGAGTGTATGTGTGTGAATGAGCGTGTGTGAATGTTTCCCAGTGATTGGTTGCAGCTGGAAGGGCATCCGCTGCGTAGAACATATGCTGGATGGGTTGTCAGTTCATTCCACTGTGGCGACCCTAGATTGATAAAGGAACTAAACCAAAAAGAAAATAAATGAATGAAAATACAATAAAAAAATTAAATAAATCTAAGTACCTAATTTGTAATAAAAAATTTGTTGGGACAAAAGAAGTTTGTAAAATACAATAAGATAAAATAAAGGACTTCAGCAGACACAGGACATCAACATGACGTCAGATTGACGTTGTACCCCAACGTTGTGGGGATATTGCATTTTGTTTAGAAATGAAAATCGGGTTGACGACATAATCCAACATCAGGCCAACCTCAATCAATGTCCAACGTCCAACCTAAAATCCTAAAAATGTGTGGACGTTACCAGTATGATGTCTATCAGATGTTGAATTTTGATTGCCACAGTCAGCCTGATCTCATGAGGAAACAAAACAACTTTACATTTTGTCAGTTATGTGGCTAGTACATAATGTAAATCGTACAAAAATGTAAAATTTTACACCCCTAAACCCACCCGTCATTGGGCATAAATGTCACGAATAAATGTCAGTATTTGACATCATTATTAGTTGGTATAATTTAGGCTCGATGCTGGATTTTGGTCTCTTTTAAACACAACCTAAAATCAACCAAACGTGGTTATTAGGCATCAAAATAATGTCCTTAGATGCTGGATAAACATTGAATATTGGTCAACTAGTGTCACAACTGAAATCTAACTTAATATTAATATCTTATGACGTTGCATATGCATGCTGGGGCCTTATTTTTATTTAAAACTTTAAATTAATTCAAATACAATAAAGGAATAAAAACGATAATTACAATAAAAGAAGCATTTCTTTATACAGATAAAATAAATGCTATAAAATAGTTCTCTTTAACATTTAGGAAAAGTCTTTACAAAACTAGTTTGTGTCATGTAATTTAATAATATAAAATAAAAACAATACTTTTTTCCAGTGTGTGTCTGTGTGCAAGATTATTTTATTTAACATGTCATTTGAAATGACATTGAAAGCTTATTTATTTTCCAATGTGGTGTGTTTGCACTAAACCAACTTGACTGTTGCATTCTTTGAAAACACAAAAACATTAACCATACTTACTCCCAGGACCATTTATATTGAAGTTGATATTTAATATTGGTGTTTCGTAACATCTAGTTTTTATGAGGTTAGTTGTTAGCTCAACGCTCAACCTGGGATCTAAAAGACCAGACATACACTGCGGACAATTTACCTTACCCAATTAACCTATAGCGCTTGTCTTTGGACTGTGAAGGTAACCAGAGCACTCAGAGGAAAACCCACGCGAACATGGGAAAAACATGCAAACTCCACACAGAAATGCCAACTGACCCAGCCGGGGCTCAAACCAGTGACCTCCGCTACCCACTTCCCCACCCTCGTTGTACAAATGTTACCATAAATATTGTAAATCACCTCTATTATATCTAATTTTCCTATTTAGGCCTTAACTTAACATAAAATAGAAACAGATTAGTTCACTTT